>NC_060175.1:88842354-88867354 GCF_021184085.1 Oncorhynchus gorbuscha | reverse complement strand
GTACTATGAACCTATTCACACAGTGATTGACACACTGGCCAACCGACGGCCACTCCCCTTTAACTGTTGCGGTATCTAAGTCTCTATGAGACAGAGCAGAACAGTCAGAAAACTGAGAGAGGTGTTTACTAGGTTGCATGGCTGTTTGGCAGCAAAATGACAGGTGAACACACTGTGAGATGTCAATAGACATTGTTCAGCCACACAGTCACACCTGTTTCAAATGGCATCTCTCCACCCAGCCCACTCTCACTCACTCGTTCTCACTCCTCTGCCCTCCCAAACAAACAACAGAGAGAACAGAGGAAGAGAGCAGGAGGAGAGGGAGGAGGAAGAGAAGGAGGGGAGGAGAGGAAGGAGGAAGATAAGGAGGGAAGGAGAGGGAGGAGGAAGAGAAGGAGGGGAGGAGAGGGAGGAGGAAGAGAAGGAGGGAAGGAGAGGAAGGAGGAAGAGAAGGAGGGGAGGAGAGGGAGGAAGAAGAGAAGGAGGGGAGGAGAGGGAGGAGGAAGTGAAGGAGCAGAGGGAGGAGAGGGAGGAGGAGGAGAAGGAGGAGAGGGAGGATAGGGAGGAGGAAGAGAAGGAGGGGAGGAGAGGGAGGAGGAAGAGAAGGAGGGGAGGAGAGGGAGGAGGAAGAGGAGAAGGGGAGGAGAGGGAGGAGGAGTGGGAGAAGGAAGAGGAGGAGGGGAGGAGAGGGAGGAGGAGAGGGAGGAGGAAGAGGAGGAGAGGGAGGAGGAGAGGGAGGAGGAAGAGGAGGAGGGGGAAGAAAGCTGTAAGCTGTTAATTGTCAGCTTTGAAAGGACAGTGCAGAATTGTGTACACAAAAGAACACAGGGAATGAATGCTTAATTATCTCAATCAACAATGACATTGTCAAGCATATTTTGCCTAATAGATAACAAAACCCTCTTCAGTTATACATGGAACATCGGCAATAAAATATTCAGAAGAAAGCAAACATCCATGTTGTTGTGTCGTTGTAAATTTGAATCATGATAATATCTATCTAACGTAGACAATGTTTTGTAATTGGATGCAAATGAATCTCACCTATTCACCTCTGTCAAGTTAAACACAATGTTCTATTCCTTAAGTTAATGGGGAAATAAAAAGCAGTCTGTAGAGCAGATCTGTAGCAGTGTGACTGTAGAGGCAGCAGTCAGACAAGCATTACAACTATGTTCTTACAAGCTTCCCAAAGCTTTCAGTAATGAGAAGAAAAACACCTAAATCAACAGCAGCAGTACTTGGTCTCTCCCCTATTGGGTATTAAAACCAGAGAGGGAATACTAAGTACCTGGCACAAATGCCATCCTCTGGAAAAGGGTAATGCCAATGCCAGGCCCTGTATTCAACAAGCGTCTTAAAGTAGGAGTGCTGTGAATCAGCCCCCCCCCTGTCTATTCAGTCTAATCTAAAAGGCAAAACTGATCATAAATCAGCACTCCTACTCCGAGACGCTTGCTGAATACAGGCCTTTGGCTAACACAGAAGAGATGAATGGCAGAGATCCCATCCACTCCTCCCCTTCTGTAAGTATCACGCTTAAAATGGCAACAAACCCCAAGTCTCAAACTGTTGCAGATTAAGACATGAGCAGATAGATATTCATTCACTGGTTTCAAGTACAAACCTACCCGTCCCCCTCCTCCTCCGTCTCTCCCTCCCTCCCTCACTCCCTCCCTGCTGTCCCTCCAGGCAGGCAGCCATCCTCTCCCTCCCTCCCTCCTCTCCCTCCATGCAGGCAGCCCTCCTCTCCCTCCCTCCCTCCCTCCTCTCCCTCCAGGCAGGCAGCCCTCCTCTCCCTCCCTCCTTTCCCTCCAGGCAGGCAGCTCTCCTCTCCCTCCCTCCCTCCTCTCCCTCCAGGCAGGCAGCCCTCCTCTCCCTCCCCCTCTCCCTCCAGGCAGGCAGCCCTCCTCTCCCTCCCTCCTCTCCCTCCAGGCAGGCAGCCCTCCTCTCCCTCCCTCCTCTCCCTCCATGCAGGCAGCCCTCCCTCCCTCCCTCCCTCCTCTCCCTCCAGGCAGGCAGCCCTCCTCTCCCTCCCTCCCTCCCTCTCCCTCCAGGCAGGCAGCCCTCCTCTCCCTCCCCCTCTCCCTCCAGGCAGGCAGCCCTCCTCTCCCTCCCTCCTCTCCCTCCAGGCAGGCAGCCCTCCTCTCCCTCCCTCCTCTCCCTCCATGCAGGCAGCCCTCCTCTCCCTCCCTCCCTCCTCTCCCTCCAGGCAGGCAGCCCTCCTCTCCCTCCCTCCCTCCTCTCCCTCCAGGCAGGCAGCCCTCCTCCTCCCTCCCTCCCTCCTCTCCCTACAGGCAGGCAGCCCTCCTCTCCCTCCCTCCCTCCTCTCCCTCCAGGCAGGCAGCCCTCCTCTCCCTCCCTCCCTCACTCCTTCACTCACTCACTCCCTCCCTCCCTCCCTCCCTCCTCTCCTTCCAGGCAGGCAGCCCTCCTCTCCCTCCCTCCTCTCCCTCCCTCCTCTCCCTCCAGGCAGGCAGCCTTCCCTCCCTCCCTCCCCTCCCTCCCTCCCTCCCTCCCTCCCTCCTCCCTCCCTCCCTCCCTCCCTCCCTCCCTCCCTCCCTCCCTCCCTCCCTCCCTCCCTCCTCTCCTTCCAGGCAGGCAGCCCTCCTCTCCCTCCCTCCTCTCCCTCCAGGCAGGCAGCCCTCCTCTCCCTCCCTCCCTCCTCTCCTTCCAGGCAGCCAGCTCGGTGCTCCAGAGCAGTCATATTTAATCAACATCTTCATGGACAACACAGAGGATCTCCTCAGCCGCCAGACTCAGCGCTGTCACACTACGCTGTCACACTACAGTGCAGCATAATTGTCTTAGATCCCCTAATTCTCCCCGTCATTCTCCTTAAACGCTACAGAAAAGAAACACTGTTCCTTGACCCACATTGCTGTTGATCAGTGAATTATACATGATGTCACCATTTGATTCTTTTTTTTGCACGTCGGTTGTAGTTTAAGACCTAGGAGGCGCTTATGTTTGTAATAATTGTGTCTCTTTCTGCGCAGAGATCCGTCTGTCATGTCTCCCATATCATTGCTTATGATAGACAGGCAGACTAGGGGTTGTTACAGTGGTGCACAGAGCGGACAGTTTCTCAGAGCGGACAGTTTCTTAGAGCGGACAGTTTCTCAGAGCAGAGAAGAAAGAGGAGTGGGAAAACATAACCCAACTTCCAGCTACTGGATAAATTATCATGCTTGACAAGACAGGAACCAATTGCATAATTTAAAAAAAGACAATAGTGATGTTTGTTTAGTTTATTACCCAAATCACAATAGCTATTTGCTTGATATTATTTGATGGGATGACTGACAAGAGAAAACAACATTCATTGTTGCTTGTTCCAATGCCACACAGCTGGGGGTAAATTCCAAAGCCTTGTCCTGAAAGGTCAGGGGCAGGTCAAAATCAATAACAACAGCTTCTAGAAACCCATTAAATCAAACCTTTACAGAGACAGCTATACATTCGGCTCCCATAAATCAAGTCTACTCTTCCCACATGCCTCAACCTACTCATAACACAATGTGACAAAATACCTTCTCAAAAAATGCCCTTTCCACCCAGTCTCTGGTTCTCACTGCTCACCACATATACAGGTCACATGTAGGTCATAATATATACAGGTCATATGTAGGTCATAATATATACAGGTCATATAGAGGTCATATACAGGTCACATAAAGGTCATATACTGGTTATATACAGGTAATATACTGTACAGGTCATATGTAGGTCATATAGAGGGCATATACAGGTCACATAAAGGTCATATACTGGTTATATACAGGTAATATACTGTACTGGTCATATGTAGGTCATATAGAGGGCATATACAGGTCACATAAAGGTCATATACCGGTTATATACAGGTAATATACTGTACAGGTCATATGTAGGTCAAATACCAGTCATATACAGGTCATATGTAGGTCATATACAGGTCATATGTAGGTCATATACAGGTCATATGTAGGTCATATACAGGTCATATGTAGGTCATATACAGGTCATATGTAGGTCATATACTGGTCATATGTAGGTCATATACAGGTCATATGTAGGTCATATACTGGTCATATGTAGGTCATATACAGGTCATATGTAGGTCATATACTGGTCATATGTGGTTAAGATTCATACATGTCCAGTGCCTTCAGGAAGTATTCATACCCCTTGACTTATTCCACATTTTTTGGTGTTACAGCCTGAATTCAAAATGTATTTTCATTTTTTTTAAATAGCACCCAACCACACACAATACCCCATAATGACTAAGTGAAAACAAGATTTTGGAAATGTTTCCTGAAAACAGAAATATCTCATTTATATAAGCTGTCCTGCTGAAAGGTGAATTAATCTCCCAGTGTCTGTTGGAAAGCAGACTGAACCAGGTTTTCCTCTAGGATTTTGCCTGTGCTTAGTTCTTGGCTCACTAATCCTTGCCAATGACAAGCATACCCATAACATGATGCAGCCACCTCCATGCTTAAAAATATTTTGAGTGGTACTCTTCTTGTGTTGGATTTGTCACAAACATAACGTTCTGTATTCAGGACATAAAGTTAATGTCTTTGTAGTTTTACTTTAGTGCCTTATTGCAAACAGGAGGCATGTTTTGGAATATTTTTTATCATGTACAGGCATCCTTCTTTTCACTCTGTCATCTAGGTAGGTATTGTGGAGTAACTACAATGTTTGATCCATCCTCTGTTTTCTCCTATCACAGCCATTAACTCTTTATATTTTTATTTTTTAAATTAATACATTTTTATTTTACCCCTTTTTCTCCCCAATGTTGTGGTACCCAATTGGTAGTTACAGTCTTGTCTCATCGCTGCAACTCCCATACGGATTCGGGAGAGGCCAAGGTGCGTCCTCCGAAACATAAACGACCAAGCCGCACTGCTTCTTGACACAATGCCCACTTAACCCAGAAGTCAGCCACACCACTGTGTCGGATTAAACACTGTACACCTGGCGACCGTGTCAGCATGCAATGCACCCGGCACGGCACAGGAGTTGCTAGCGCGCGATGGGACAAGGACATCGATGCCGGCCAAACCCTCCACTAACCCGGACGATGCTGGGCCAATTGTACGTCACCGCATGGGTCTCCCGATCACAGCCGGCTGCGACAGTTCCTGGACTCGAACCCAGAATCTCTAGTGGCACAGCTAGTACTATGATACAGTGTCTTAGACCACTAGACGGGAGGCCTCTCAGTAAGGGTTTTAAAGTCACCACTGGCCCCATGAGGAAATCCCTGAGCAGTTTCCTTCCTCTACGGTAACTGAGTTAGAAAGGACACCTGTATTGTTGTAGTGACTGGGTGTATTGATACATCATCAAAGTGTAATTAATAACGTCATCATGCTCAAAGGGATATTCAATGTCTGATTTGTTTTTTTACCCATCTACCAATAGGTGTCCTTCTTTGCGAGACATTGAAAAGCCTCCCTGGTCTTTGTGGTTGAATCTGTTTGAAATTCACTGCTTGACTGAGGGACCTTACAGATAATTTCACACAGTCCATGCAACTTATTATGTGACTTGTTAATCACATTTCTTAATTAAGCTTGAATACTTATTGTCTCGAAACATTTCAGCTTTAACATTTTTAATACATTTGTATTTTTTTTAATCTAAAGACATAATTCCACATTGACATTATCTGATATTGTGTGTAAGCCAGTGACACAAAATCAATTTTAAATTCAGGCTGTAACACAACAAAATGTGCAAAAAGTCAAGGGGTGTGAATACTTTCTTAAGGCACTGTATGCATCAACATACTGTAACTCGCCAACCCGAGAGAGACTGAATTCATTTCCCTTGGCCTGAACACTCTGTGTCCTTCTGGGCCAAAATAAAGAGTCTGGCTGAGGTACACTAATCGGAGGGAACAAGCCTTATCCATGCTCTACAAAAAACACATTTCCCGACTCCAGACTCCCAAATACCTTTCCCGTTCCTTCAGACTGTTGTGGCATGACCCAGTGTTGAAGGCCTAAGAATGGACCCTCCATGTTTTTATAGGAGTGTGTCCAATCCTCCTGGCATGTCAGTAGCTTGCCTGCCCAAAGCGGACTTACACACAAACTCAACCATACAGGGTGAAGGATAGCCAAGATAGGATGGATGGGTTTTCAGTCTGAAGTTGGAGTTTAGAGGTCTTTTATCATCGCTTTGGTTGGATTTGTTTTGGTCGGCAGAGGAAAGAGGGAGTTTTATTTGGAAAGGGTTTCTGCTTTGAGGTATTCTGTTCACTATCTTTTCCCAGGAATGGGTTTGGGAGCTTTATCTCCTCTGGTTTTCCCAGCTGAAGGCAAAGGATGAGTTAAGGTGTCTCCGATGGGGAAGAGGAGCTATTCATACAGATAAGGCCCTGGGTGACTTGAGAATTGTCACAAGGCAGACAGACATACATGTCACAGAGCTCCAGAGAACCAGCCTTCCAGCACTACAGGACCAGGCAAGGGCAACACACTACAGAATACTCATCCCCATAACACTGTTCCTTCCTCGCTCTTCTGACTAAGAATTGCGTAACTATTTTTTAGATAACGCAAATCAGTGGAGGCTGGTGAAGGGAGGATGGCTCATTTGGCACTGATGGAAATGGATAAATTGTAAGAATTGCATGCTACATTTCCAAGTGAGGAAGAATAAAACTTAAGTCAATATAGTGTGAAGCAGCAAATTACACATAGTTTTTAAACTGGATGAAGAAGAGCTAATGGAGAGCAGTAATACACTGCTGCTTCAGGTTCTAATTGGACCACAGTCCGAGCAGTGGAGTAGAGACAAAGCTGCCGTTGGCTCAGAACTCTTTCTCACAACACATGAGCAGACTAGACTAGCCAATGCAATGCTGCTTGCCATGCCCCCACCATGAGTGGTAACCATGGTGACGGTGGCAGGGCCAGGCAGGGCGTCCATCCGCATCACCAGGGTGTGTTGTGGACTCTGTCAGCATGTGGCACATTGGCGTTCTTTACCTTATCTGCCACTGTGCCCAGCGCCCTGTTCCCCTGAAGCACCCCCACATACACAGGTGCACATGGGTTCTCTCCCAAATAGCACACTATTCCCTATTTAGTGCACTACTTTTGACCAGAACCCTATGTACCCTGTCAAAAGTAGTCCACTACATAGGGAATATGGAGCCATTTGTGACGCATACACTCTCACACTGTCGTCTGCCTGCTACTGACAGCTGCCCTTGGTGTCTGTGCTGTGCTCAGCCCCCTCCCTCCCTGCCTGCCTGCATGGCTCTCATCCGCTCTCTCCCTTTTGTTGCTCACTTATTGTCAACTTCCATACTAAACAAAACATCCTTCCATGACACAAACTAATTGATTATTGATGCTTCCAGGCCTAAACTGACTTATATTCAACCAAGACTGAAAGGGAAAATTCAGAGACAGAGACAATGCATTCAGTGCTTTCATGAAAACTGAAAAAGTCAAAGCATTTGAATGTAAAGCTTGAGCCTCAAGGTCTTTTTCCCCCTTTTTCAATGCTTTGATTAGGCTGTTGTGCTGCCTCGGGAACAGCCTCGTCTCGGCACAACAAATAGTGGGGTCTTGAGGTGGAGAAACAGCCTGAGGGTTTTGTTCTGGCAACACAAACAACCCAAATGTCAATTTCAGCCCCTTCTTGAATAATCAAAACAACCCTTATAGCTATGAGGTAATGCTTGGCTTGCTACTGGGTCTGACAGGCTGCCTGTGACTTACAGCCAGTGTGAGGGTCACTGACAAACAAACAGGCAGACTTGTTATTCCGCAGGTCCTGGTTCCATGATTGCTGTTCTTACCTCCGGCAACAGGGTAACTTTGTTACAGCAGGTAAAATATAGCATGGCTTGTGACAGGAGGGATCAGATAAACAGTGAGACTGGGTCTGGGCAGAGACATGTGGACATGGTGGTGAATGCCTAAAGGGCCTGTTCTGTGACTGAGAAAGAGAGCGAGAGGCTGACTGATGTATCGAGTGCGGCGGACAGATTGAGGCACTAAAGAACGGCTGAGGCGAGAGATCCTGTCCCATGGAAATGTGTCATGAAGGCAATTCCATGAGTATCTCAATAAAAGGTTCTCAAAGCCTGGGACCCAGCACCTCACACAAATTCCTTCAAGGTTACACCAATGGTGCTTTCTGAGGGTGTTACACTTTCCAAACACTCTGCTCTAACACGCTCCACTAAGTTACCTTTCTTTTCCTCCCCTTTTTATAATTGTACCTTTATTTAACCAGGCAAGTCCGTTAAGAAGAAATTCTTATTTTCAATGACGGCCTAGGAACAGTGGGTTAACTGCCTGTTCAGGGGCAGAACGGGGGTTTGAACTTGCAACCTTCCAGTTGCTAGTCCAGCGCTCTAACCACTAGGCTACCCTGCTGCCCCTACTTTAATGTACTGTCCATTTCTCCATCTGTTGGATTCAGTAGTTGGACAAAAGGCTTTGTTTCAGCTAGCTGGCAGGCCTTTGGGACTGGTAGAGGAGAGGGCACACTGGAGTTCAGCATTAGCTTCATTGCCGTCAATAGCCAGGGAGATGCATGGTGAGGTCTGGGGTTTGGACCCATTTTTAAAAAGAATGCTGATCTTGGACCAGGTCTCCCCTGTCAATGTTGTCTTATTCATTATGATCTAAAAGGCTAAACCTATCCTAAATCAGCACTCATCAGGAGTCTTACTTTGATAGTCTTTATGAATAAGGGCCCTGGACACTTTATCCTGCCAGAAAGAGGTAGGACATTAATGTTTCCCCCCTCAGCTTGGCCCTCTGATGAGCGAGAGAGACAGACTGGTTGGAGTCTGCTGCTCAACTGCTCTGTCTGAGGGGTCCAACTCTCCAGCCCTCCAACCTCCCACTGCAGGGCCTCTGCCAGCAGCACTGGGACAGACATGGGGAAACAACCTCTCTCATCTAGGGCTGGGCGATATGGTCAAAATATCATATCATGGCATTTTTCAAATTTGGACTTTATGTGGGTATTTTATGTTTTTGATTAATAAAGTTTCTACATTTTCTTTATGAGTAGTGGGTGACTCTAGAGTGGCAACACTTATAATATAATATAATAATAATAATATATGCCATTTAGCAGACGCTTTTATCCAAAGCGACTTACAGTCATGTGTGCATACATTCTACGTATGGGTGGTCCCGGAGATCGAACCCACTACCCTGGCGTTACAAGCGCCATGCTCTACCAACTGAGCTACAGAAGGATCTAAAATATTTCAATTGGTCTTTCTCCATTCTGATTGGTTTATACTGTTCAATTCAACATCAACCTAAAATAATTTCCTGAATTTCCATCAATTTCTGCACTCATTTTTGCACACACTGTATATTATTTTTTCTATTGTGTTATTGACAGTACGTTTGTTTATTCCATGTGTAACTCTGTGTTGTTGTTTGTGTCGCACTGCTTCACTTTATATTGGTCAGGTCGCAGTTGTAAGTGGGCACTTTAAATATAGTGTTGTTTGACATGACAACGAATGAAAATGCCATGGATGAGTTATTCTGACAGGGTAGGAACCAAAGTGATGTTCCGTGTTTCCTAAGGGACCCTATAATCTTTGGCTACATTACATTTTTATTCATATAGTCAACATATTCATGCTTTGCCTATTCCTCTGTAATTTAGACGATACTGTTGCACAAACAACATGCTGATTATTAGCTAACTACGTTTGCTCTGACTCAGTACTTTTATTAGCTAGCCAGCTAACTAGTGATTAGCATTAGTGGCTAACACAATTTAGCTTAACTTGCTAAGAAAATATAAACTAGCTGTTTGCTGATATAAGAAACACTAACTAATATTGTAATTATACATTTATTTAAATTAAGATCAAAGTGGAAACAAGATTGTAGCATGTGCTGCATTGTTTGAGTTTATTTTATTTTTACAGGGACAGTGCACATTAATCAACGTTTCAGTAAAAGTGCCATTTTTTTGCCAGCCAGGTAATTTTCAACCGCAGTCCCTGGGCAGGTTATGAAAAACAATTACAATATAGGCAATAGCAACATAGGACAAGCAAGACATTGACCATGCAGACTGTATGAAAGTGCCTCTTGGTCAAGCAACAACAAATGCGCTCCTTGAGTGACGGGGTGGGACCAGGTCTATGTGGAAAGTGGCGTGCAGAGAGCGAGACAGTGGAGAGGGATGACTCAAGTAGTGGAGTGAACTATCAAAATGAACGCTACACACGGTGTATCACCGTTATACCATTATAGGATGTAAAGTAAAAATCCAAACCGCTCCCGTGCATCAATACCGGTATATAGTAAAACACAGTATACCGCCCAGGCCTACTCTCAACACAATATCACACACACAGCAGTTAAAAAGGAAAAGCACCCACCTCGGACTCACAGGCTCTATGATTTCAGAAGCAGTACTTGCGGTCTTTGGAGACTTCTGGTGCATTATAGTTTCTGTGAATGTATTGGAAAATGTCATGCAGAGCAGTCACATTGATTTTCACTCCATGTGCTATGTGTTGCTCATACCGACTCCAGCTGCTATTTACCAATGTAGAGGCCTGTAGCCATCAACCTAAACTGGTCTCAACGATTCAGCAAGTCACTAAAGGCTACGCACACAACCACTCAACATGATGGAAACTACCACAGCATGACTAAGACTTTCAGGGTAGCCCTGGCTATAGTGACATAAAGAAGCACTTTTCAAATGCATTACATAATGAGACGTGCAAGGTTCAGTTCATTCCGCACATATCTGTGACTAGGCTGATGGATGAGTAGAACCCTTAGCCTCCCCCTCTTCCTAAATCAAGGCTATGAAAAGTATCGGAACACCCCCACATTGATGCAACATATCTGGGCACTGCTGCTGGCTACTGTCTACTCCTCTAAGTCCTCAGGGATAATTATGACTAACAGAAGCATAGCTATCTCTAAATAAGGTGGGCTGGACATGATGCTTAAAGAAGCTGCCTAGCAGGCAGATAATAAAAGCCTGTTGTTTGCAGGGTTGAGAGAGACTGAAAGCTCAGAGAACTCAGTGATATGGTTGAGGAACCTGTCTTGGGTGAGGAGCCAGCCTTTAAACAGCATGAGGAGAGAGATAGTTCTGCTTAACACCATACAACAACCACTTTCCAACTAAACACTCTCCCTGGCTACACTCCACTTGATCAATGTCACAGATGTTATAAGTCTCTCTTATGTCAATCTTCACATGGATACACCTTCCCTCTCTATCACACACACCCACACACATGCACGCATGTACACCCAGGCATGAGTGGAGTGTGTTTAGGTCAGAGTTCGAGATCTCTGTTGTGACAGCTGGACAGTTGACAGACTCCGATTAAACATTGCGGTGAGGGGGAGACCAATTGAACTAAACAAACAAATATGGTGAGTAGCCTACACTCAAGCAGATCATGTGGAGACCTAGATCTGCAAGGAGCAAGTGAACACACAGCAGCCAGCCTGCAAGGCATTGGAGTGCCTGTGTAGGCAAGCATGTGTGTGTGTGTGTGTGTGTGTGTGTGTGTGTGTGTGTGTGTGTGTGTGTGTGTGTGTGTGTGTGTGTGTGTGTGTGTGTGTGTGTATGTGTGCGTGTGCGTGCGCGTGCGCGTGCGTGTGTGTGTGTGTGTGTGTGTGTGTGTGTGTGTGTGTGTGTGTGTGTGTGTGAGGGAGGGGGGGTCTTTAAGGGGGAGCCTATTCCAGAATATCCAACCACTGAACATGTTTAGACTGTTCACTCGTTAAGAAATATGTCAAGGATTCCGCCTGCATGCATAGTGACTTGTCAAAATCTCTCAATCTAAACATGGGATGATGGGCCTGGCTACCTGGTAGAGGAATCCCAGCCAATAGAGGAGAAGCGAAGCCCGTGTGCACTGCATGCTGGTGACACTCACACAGCACATACAACAGCACAGAGCAGGCTATCTGTGCATGCACCTCTGTCACCACCACCACTATCCTACTCACTTGGTACTAAGTACAAACACCAATATGTATTATTAGGCTCTAAAGGCCTGACTGCTGATGGTATTGAGGAGATGCAGAGCAGGCTCTGTTCAGATCTTGCTCTGGTCTGCTTGATAGCTGCTGAAGTCTAAAGAGCAGTGGTTGGGGTCGACAGGGGACGCTCTTGAGCCGTCGTGCCATCCTGAGGAAGAGTCTCATCATCACAAGAAAGGAGACTTGGGGAACAGGGGCCAGGGTATACATTATACACTACATACGTGATGCTGTTCAGTGGTCTGCAGCTTTTGAATAGAAAGGAGAAAACCATGCTATCAACCATGCTACCATACCATGCTATCAGGCAGAATGGAAAAACTCAACATAACTGAGATACCGGTCATCTAAAAAGAGCACAGTACTTAATCAACACAGTGTTCATACTCCATGTGTGTACTACCAGAATGCTTTCAGGGAGTCCATTGAGATGCATCATTTACCCTTTCTAAAATAAAGCTGTTGAAAGTGGTGAACAAACCATCCTTAATCACATAAGACCTCCCGATTACCCTGCAGGAAAAAGACATGTACTAAACTGGCAAAAGCAAATCAATAGCACTGAGATTCTTCCTGTCCTGACAGCTGAATAAAATCCAATCAAAATGCTAGAACACATGTTGAGAGAAAGGGGAATGGAGAGATGGAGAGGAAATGGCAGTGCACGATCAACCAGACAGCCAACCAGTTTGATGGGAATTTCTCCAATGGAGGTCATTTCTCTGAGCTTCATGTAGTTAACCTTATTGATTAAAGAATGTGTGATGTTGAGGTTCTCAACATCTCCGCTTGCACTGCTCCTCTTAAAGAGATCTCTTGATGTGCTACATTGAGCAGGATGGCAATGCAATTTACTGTGTTCTTGTAGCTCACATAAAGAGATTATCTAGATATCATGTATTTCATGTACACTTGATTCCAGAAAACGGGAAAACGGGTCTGACTAAATCTGTGTCTTAAAATAATACAGTCATAAGGTGAGTGTCCCATTGCCCACACTGGAAATGTTAAAACTGGTAGTGTCCCACTACACAAACACACTGGTAATGTTATAACTGGTAGTGTCCCACTGCCCAAACACACTGGTAATGTTATAACTGGTAGTGTCCCACTACACAAACACACTGGTAATGTTATAACTGGTAGTGTCCCAATACACAAACACACTGGTAATGTTATAACTGGTAGTGTCCCACTACACAAACACACTGGTAATGTTATAACTGGTAGTGTCCCACTACACAAACACACTGGTAATGTTATAACTGGTAGTGTCCCACTTCACAAACACACTGGTAATGTTATAACTGGTAGTGTCCCACTACACAAACACACTGGTAATGTTATAACTGGTAGTGTCCCACTACACAAACACACTGGTAATGTTATAACTGGTAGTGTCCCACTACACAAACACACTGGTAATGTTATAACTGGTAGTGTCCCACTACACAAACACACTGGTAATGTTATAACTGGTAGTACCCCACTACACAAACACACTGGTAATGTTATAACTGGTAGTGTCCCACTACACAAACACACTGGTAATGTTATAACTGGTAGTGTCCCACTGCCCAAACACACTGGTCATGTTATAACTGGTAGTACCCCACTGCCCAAACACACTGGTAATGTTATAACTGGTAGTGTCCCACTGCCCAAACACACTAGTAATGTTATAACTGGTAGTGTCCCACTGCCCAAACACACTGGTAATGTTATAACTGGTAGTGTCCCACTACTCAAACACACTGGTAATGTTATAACTGGTAGTGTCCCACTACACAAACACACTGGTAATGTTATAACTGGTAGTGTCCCACTACACAAACACACTGGTAATGTTATAACTGGTAGTGTCCCACTACACAAACACACTGGTAATGTTATAACTGGTAGTGTCCCACTGCCCAAACACACTGGTAATGTTATAACTGGTAGTGTCCCACTGCCCAAACACACTGGTAATGTTATAACTGTTAGTGTCCCACTGCCCAAACACACTGGTAATGTTATAACTGGTAGTGTCCCACTACACAAACACACTGGTAATGTTATAACTGGTAGTGTCCCACTACACAAACACAATGGTAATGTTATAACTGGTAGTGTCCTACTGCCCAAACACACTGGTAATGTTATAACTGGTAGTGCCCCACTGCCCAAACACACTGGTAATGTTATAACTGGTAGTGCCCCACTGCCCAAACACACTGGTAATGTTATAACTGGTAGTGCCCCACTGCCCAAACACACTGGTAATGTTATAACTGGTAGTGTCCCACTACACAAACACACTGGTAATGTTATAACTGGTAGTACCCCACTACACAAACACACTGGTAATGTTATAACTGGTAGTACCCCACTACACAAACACACTGGTAATGTTATAACTGGTAGTGTCCCACTACACAAACACACTGGTAATGTTATAACTGGTAGTGTCCCACTACACAAACACACTGGTAATGTTATAACTGGTAGTACCCCACTACACAAACACACTGGTAATGTTATAACTGGTAGTACCCCACTACACAAACACACTGGTAATGTTATTACTGGTAGTAACCCACTACACAAACGCACTGGTAATGTTATTACTGGTAGTGTCCCACTACACAAACACACTGGTAATGTTATAACTGGTAGTGTCCCACTACACAAACACACTGGTAATGTTATAACTGGTAGTACCCCACTACACAAACACACTGGTAATGTTATAACTGGTAGTACCCCACTACACAAACACACTGGTAATGTTATTACTGGTAGTAACCCACTACACAAACGCACTGGTAATGTTATTACTGGTCGTGCCCCACAATCTGCTTCTCTTCAGATTGGAGTTAATTAGGTGAATATAATGAGCATGTGATAATCGACCAAGGCTGAGTGTAGTGGTTTGTTCTTCCAGGGATGCAATGTCCACCCTTGTGGCTGTTCCTGGGGTCAAACTGCTGTTTCACATTGAAACTGATATTAAAATAATTATGTGAGTAGGTCACGCTTTATATATACAAAAACTGATTTCACGAAGAAGAATCAATGTTTGATTGCATGGTCACAACGATTAATATTCTCTCCGTCAGTCATAGGCAGATGCAAGTTATTGTCATGCAAATGTAAGGCAATTTTTCTCCCTAAGACAACATTTATTTTCCTTTGGAGTCACTGTCATGAGCGCTTCCCGGGCGCTGTGTGTGTGTGACGGAAAATGAAGATTGGTGAGTGCATCTGCTGGTCCAGAGCTTCGACAGATGAGTCGTCTAGATTCTAGCTCATTTCAAGACTTGGGGAAAACGGTCACTGTTATTCAGTCTTGCAGCCAACCACATTATAATCGGAACCTTTATCATATATCAACAGCGTTATAGAATATTAACAAGTTAGAAGGATGGATGAAAGAGTAGACTAATCGGTGTCGGAGAGTACATTTAAAACCGTTATTCCAACCCCCTGACCCGGGTAATGCAGTAAAGAACACAAACAAGTTACATGGTGCAAAATAATCACATTTGTTCTCACGTGTTGGATCGCATATATGAGACACAAGGCTTAAAATAGGCACTACAATCTGTCTGTCCACTATAATGGACATTTTTATATTCACTCTGTGGAGCACTGCTCTAACTTACCGCTAATAGCAGGTTCAGTCAAGGTCAGCATTGCGAGCTGATGCTGGGGGAATCATTTGCTATAGATACTGGTCTGTTGATTATTGGAAGTAATTGAAAATACGTTGGGATGATAGTCAGTTAAAAATAACGGATAACTGATTTAATACTGCAGCTTAATAGAGGTCTTATAACATCAACCCAGAACAATGCAATATGAATATATTAGGATGGTCTGGATATCAAACTCAATCAAATTAGTTTAATGAGATGATGACAGCTGCATTATGATTAAAGGTTGACCGTGAGGTCAGAGTGGATGGTAAAGCCCAGAGCCATACATATGACTCCGGAAAAGCCCAAAATCTGGCTGAAAGGAGCTATGCGTAATTGTGGTTTTACGCACGAGTCTATAAGCTGTACAACCCAACCCGTATGCCTACATTTGTCTACACGTTCATTGAACAGTAACAGGTACCATTGGAAAAATAACAACACTGAAATTCATCCAATCTATTTTTGGGGCATTTTTTCATTCAGCTTAATATCCCACAACCTTGTAATAACCAGTCGTATTATTATCTACATCCTTCTTGTGGCAGACTAGACTACAGTTAATAATTTAGCAGAAGTGTCAAGGCAAAAGACACACAATTGTGCTGGTAGCCATCATCAGCATCGACATCGAAATGTAAAACCAAACTGATAATAAATTTAAAAAAACATAGGCTAAACGTTATCACTCACCTTTCGGTTTCAATGGGAGCTGCTGCTGATATTTTAATTCTGATCACACAAGCTGTGATGGTCTTCTCTTCGTTGAGGTGATGGAGTATTCTACTTACATCCACGGAAAAATCTACGAGTACCACGAGAAAGTCTGACGCCGCGTTCATCAAACAATTTAGAGTACTCCTATTTACTCCCAATTCCTATAAAATGTCGGATACCCAATGCCCCCTCATTTACATCCTAAAATCCCTAAAAGCCGATTCTAGGTTTTACACGGCTAATATTAGGTAAAACCACAATAACGAATCTATGCTGAAAATTCAGCGCGCTCAACTTCGGTTGACCGTCAATTTATTTAAATGGTAATTCACATGATACAGCGAATTCCTTCAGTTTACAGGGTAATGTCCTGTACTATGAATTCGGCTGTAGCCTCACTTGCCATCGGCGGGTAGGCTATCTTCGGTTTGCGTAGCAACCTTGCCGCACAAATGCACACACGCTTTCTCACAGGGCTGCGTTAGACTGGCATGGAAAGCTGCGGCGCACCCCGCCAGCGTACAGTACCGCTAGCAAACCACAGCGTTTAAACCCTGTACACTTCGGCAGCACGGACTCATTTGCATGGTGCATGTGTTAACTGTTTCAGTGCGGTGCCTCCGAAAAGTTGCTTGGCCATATGCTCTGCTTAGTGTCATTTGCGGCAATCAAAACAGACTCCAGTAAAAGTAGGAAGATAGTGTAGAGAACACAATAAAGTAATTATCTTTTGGGATAAATAATTTCCTTTTGCTCTGATTTCATCTCATTTATAGGCTATGGGAAAATATAATTTTATTATTGAAAGGTCACCATAAAGTGGGTACAATCTTTAAACGCTTTTATATAAGAAAGTATTTAAGATGTTTCAGTAACATTGGTCTAGCCTACCTGATGTTTCAGTTACATTGGTCTAGCCTACCTGATGTTTCAGTAACATTGGTCTAGCCTACCTGATGTGTCAGTTACATTGGTCTAGCCTACCTGATGTTTCAGTAACATTGGTCTAGCCTACCTGATGTTTCAGTTACATTGGTCTAGCCTACCTGATGTTTCAGTTACATTGGTCTAGCCTACCTGGTGTTTCAGTAACATTGGTCTAGCCTACCTGATGTTTCAGTAACATTGGTCTAGCCTACCTGATGTTTCAGTTACATTGGTCTAGCCTACCTGATGTTTCAGTTACATTGGTCTAGCCTACCTGATGTTTCAGTTACATTGGTCTAGCCTACCTGATGTTTCAGTAACATTGGTCTAGCCCACCTGATGTTTCAGTAACATTGGTCTAGCCTACCTGATGTTTCAGTAACATTGGTCTAGCCTACCTGATGTTTCAGTAACATTGGTCTAGCCTACCTGATGTTTCAGTTACATTGGTCTAGCCTACCTGATGTTTCAGTTACATTGGTCTAGCCTACCTGATGTTTCAGTTACATTGGTCTAGCCTACCTGATGTTTCAGTAACATTGGTCTAGCCCACCTGATGTTTCAGTAACATTGGTCTAGCCTACCTGATGTTTCAGTTACATTGGTCTAGCCTACCTGATGTTTCAGTAACATTGGTCTAGCCTACCTGATGTTTCAGTAACATTGGTCTAGCCTACCTGATGTTTCAGTTACATTGGTCTAGCCTACCTGATGTTTCAGTAACATTGGTCTAGCCTACCTGATGTTTCAGTAACATTGGTCTATCCTACCTGATGTTTCAGTTACATTGGTCTAGCCCACCTGATGTTTCAGTTTAAGATGTTTCAGTTACATTGGTCTAGCCTACCTGATGTTTCAGTTACATTGGTCTAGCCTACCTGATGTTTCAGTAACATTGGTCTAGCCTACCTGATGTTTCAGTAACATTGGTCTAGCCTACCTGATGTTTCAGTTACATTGGTCTAGCCTACCTGATGTTTCAGTTACATTGGTCTAGCCTACCTGATGTTTCAGTTACATTGGTCTAGCCTACCTGATGTTTCAGTTACATTGGTCTAGCCTACCTGATGTTTCAGTAACATTGGTCTAGCCTACCTGATGTTTCAGTAACATTGGTCTAGCCTACCTGATGTTTCAGTAACATTGGTCTAGCCTACCTGATGTTTCAGTTACATTGGTCTAGCCTACCTGATGTTTCAGTTACATTGGTCTAGCCTACCTGATGTTTCAGTTACATTGGTCTAGCCTACCTGATGTTTCAGTAACATTGGTCTAGCCCACCTGATGTTTCAGTAACATTGGTCTAGCCTACCTGATGTTTCAGTTACATTGGTCTAGCCTACCTGATGTTTCAGTAACATTGGTCTAGCCTACCTGATGTTTCAGTAACATTGGTCTAGCCTACCTGATGTTTCAGTTACATTGGTCTAGCCTACCTGATGTTTCAGTAACATTGGTCTAGCCTACCTGATGTTTCAGTAACATTGGTCTAGCCTACCTGATGTTTCAGTTACATTGGTCTAGCCCACCTGATGTTTCAGTTTAAGATGTTTCAGTTACATTGGTCTAGCCTACCTGATGTTTCAGTTACATTGGTCTGGCCTACCTGATGTTTCAGTTTAAGATGCTTCAGTTACATTGGTCTAGCCCACCTGATGTTTCAGTTTAAGATGTTTCAGTTACATTGGTCTAGCCTACCTGATGTTTCAGTAACATTGGTCTAGCCTACCTGATGTTTCAGTAACATTGGTCTAGCCTACCTGATGTTTCAGTAACATTGGTCTAGCCTACCTGATGTTTCAGTTACATTGGTCTAGCCCACCTGATGTTTCAGTTTAAGATGTTTCAGTTACATTGGTCTAGCCTACCTGATGTTTCAGTTACATTGGTCTAGCCTACCTGATGTTTCAGTTTAAGATGTTTCAGTTACATTGGTCTAGCCTACCTGATGTTTCAGTTTAAGATGTTTCAGTTACATTGGTCTAGCCTACCTGATGTTTCAGTTACATTGGTCTGGCCTACCTGATGTTTCAGTTTAAGATGTTTCAGTTACATTGGTCTAGCCTACCTGATGTTTCAGTTTAAGATGTTTCAGTTACATTGGTCTAGCCTACCTGATGTTTCAGTTTAAGATGTTTCAGTTACATTGGTCTGGCCTACCTGATGTTTCAGTTTAAGATGTTTCAGTTACATTGGTCTGGCCTACCTGATGTTTCAGTTTAAGATGTTTCAGTTACATTGGTCTAGCCTACCTGATGTTTCAGTTACATTGGTCTGGCCTACCTGATGTTTCAGTTTAAGATGTTTCAGTTACATTGGTCTAGCCTACCTGATGTTTCAGTTTAAGATGTTTCAGTTACATTGGTCTAGCCTACCTGATGTTTCAGTTTAAGATGTTTCAGTTACATTGGTCTGGCCTACCTGATGTTTCAGTTTAAGATGTTTCAGTTACATTGGTCTAGCCTACCTGATGTTTCAGTTTAAGATGTTTCAGTTACATTGGTCTAGCCTACCTGATGTTTCAGATTAAGATGTTTCAGTTACATTGGTCTAGCCTACCTGATGTTTCAGATTAAGATGTTTCAGTTACATTGGTCTAGCCTACCTATTGTTTCAGATTAAGATGTTTCAGTTACATTGGTCTGGCCTACCTGATGTTTCAGTTTAAGATGTTTCAGTTACATTGGTCTAGCCTACCTGATGTTTCAGATTAAGATGTTTCAGTTACATTGGTCTAGCCTACCTGATGTTTCAGATTAAGATGTTTCAGTTACATTGGTCTAGCCTACCTATTGTTTCAGATTAAGATGTTTCAGTTACATTGGTCTGGCCTACCTGATGTTTCAGATTAAGATGTTTCAGTTACATTGGTCTAGCCTACCTGCATTGAATATGTTTTTAAGCTATAGTTGATGTATTGAAATAGAGATCATTGTATTAAAATGTATTAATACAGTAAAAAAAAGCATGAATATTATTAATATAATCGAATGTAATCCAAACATATAATAAGCCTCTTAGTCTTACAGCCATTCTACAATACCGTTAGGGCAGTTCTGGTGCGCATTGGGATTTAAGAAGTCTCAACAATGAAGGATACTTTGAGGGGAGATGCTGGTGCCAATTCTGTTAGAGTACTGCCACCTATAGGCATAACAGGGAGCTACTACCTAGTAATAAATGACCCGATACAATAGCCCTACTACAGTCTCACAGTTCTTCAAAAGAAGAAAAACATTGTCTAAGCTACTCAGTTTAGGGAATGAATCAACCATTTGCATTAAAAATAATAGGCCAGTTTTGAAATGGTGAATTGAAGCCCAATTAAAAATATCTATCATTAAGTATTTTTGCAAAGTATCTCTTTCTGCTTATCCTCTCTCTCATTAGATAAAAAGAGAGGCAGTGAAAGACAGACAGAAGACAAGCAATTTTTAGACCATTATTGGTCCTTGTAATGTGCTTTCCAGGTGAGTAGACCTTACCGTGTGCAGTCATATATATTCACAGTGACCCTTTGTTGAGTGCCAGCCATTAGAGCACCCAACAGTGTCGTTGATTGGCTCTGAGATGCATGCTCTTTCTGCTTCTGAGATAATGATCAGGTAAAACTTTCACAGCCCTCCGAGTCCCTGTGCTCCCAGGGGGCGACAGAACATTGTTGTTTAAGTAATGAGAAGACCGCTAAAACCAGCCTCAGCACTAATTCCCTCCACTCTGCTGCTCCTTATCTGCTTTTCTTCCAACAAATCCCTTTAAGTTTATTCTCCCTCTCTGTAAGTGTTCTGGAATCCAGACCCCATTAAGTAGCCATTTTGTTGCGCTGCATTAACGCTAATCAATTCCCTCTCTCCATCCCCAAGTCGCCTCTTAGCCACTAGGAAGGTGTCCAACACATCCTGGTCTTTCACATTTGAGTTATTAAAGTACAATCTGAACAACTGTTCCAAGTGCCTCTATATTCAGTTGCAATACTGGTAGTTCACTAATGCATCTGCCTCTAATATTCAGCAAAGAGAGATCTCTTGATCCACCCAACTCCGCTCTATGTTGCCAAAGGAAAAGGTACCACTGATTAACTACGTTATTAGGCTACATACTCCTAAATGTGTCTAAATACTTGTGATGATCCAGCACTTTAAAATGGTCATTCTGTTATTGCCATGATAGAAAAATGGTCCATGCCCCACCAAAGCTTCATACTTGAAGACATTAAGGAAAAAGTAGGCTAGCCCCATTCTCTTCAGTGAGGAAAAGGAAAACAAGACAGGTTTCTGTCTGCCATCACAAGTATCTGTAAACTGCCAGGAGGTACAGGACGCAGACCCATCTAGTATGTGACTGAACTAAAAGCACAGCCCACTTACAGATGGCCTAGGTCAATAGTTGGAGGGCATCCATATTGAAGTCCCACAGCAGCACTACCTAGCTCCTACCACTCAAGACTCAAATGGATCTTAGTCAAGCCACGGCAGAGCAGAGCAGGGGTAATCAAATACAGCACTGCTCTTGAATCCATTACTCATAGGCTTGTTTGGAACAAGCAGTGATTTGTTTGATTGGAACATAACTCAATTCATATCGGGTCTGGTAGAGCAGGTGCTGGGTACACTGTCTGTCTGTGTAGTATGTACAGTCCTCGTGTGGTTTGGCTAGACGTCTGTGTAATAAAATTAAAGTGTTGGTTTTCATTCAAAACTGTAGATTTTTAAATTAAGAAAAAAGGTACAGACTATGAGCTGGTTGAGAGTTAGAGCACCAGAACTCTAAATATTAAAGTTCAATAAGAGTGACCAGTTGGGAACCACGACATTGGCCCAAAATATGAGGAGGCAGCGATTTAACAAACAGTATGAACATTTTATTTTTAAACGAGAAGATGGTAAAAGTAGTCTCAACATCTTGGCCACCCTCTTATGGGCTAAGGTGGAAATTGTTCTCCAAAATGGGAAAAAGGTCTTTGTCCAGTTGTTGGGTTTGGGGAAGTCCGTTCCAGGTTGTCCTCTTGCTCTGTGTCACGACTTCCACGTCACCGGCTGTCTAGTCATCACCGATCCGTTTCCTTCTTTCCTTTTGTTTTGTCTTGATTACGCACACCTGATTTCTATTCCCTTATTATGTTCTCTATTTAACCTCTCGTCTACCTTTCTGTTTTGTCCGTCATTGTTTTGGGTTACTGTGTGTGTTGGAGGGCTTTCTCTTTACGGGATGTTTCCTTGTTGGAGATATTCCGGGTTTTTGTGTTCATATTTTGATTAAAGACTCTTGTGTTCTTTGCGCCAGACAACGAACCCAGCACATTGTTACCCTCTGCCTACTCCAGAGCTGCCTCCTCTGGGTAAGGCCTGAGGCACAATTGTCTTTGAATAAATATTTAAATTTAAGCAATCCATTCCTTGAAAACCACAATGTCTTCTTTGAAATCAGGTGAGTCCAAGCCAATGGAAAATAGTTTTAAAAAACGGTGCACTTCCTTGATACTTCAGTATGTGTCTTCAGTATGATCCGCGGGAGCTCCGCCCCATTTCTGTCTGAGGTCCTTACTCGTCGGTGCTCTGAGCTGTTCTGCCGCGATGCTGCCTCTGCAAGGCTTCAAATACACGCATCAATATGCAGTGAACCAATGGAAATACATCTTGAATGATTGTACCTGCATTCTCATGAGAGGGGAGTGACAATCGGGTCGCAAGTTGCTCTGTTCTCCTCCTGTTGGTGCACCCCTGTGATTGTTGGCAATGCTCCTATGAAACCACACAGTGACAGTCCAAACCAAAACATAAGTGAAATCACACAAAATACACACGTGAAAAAGAGTGAGAGCAAGCCAACTGCTGGAGGAATGCAGAGCAATACTGTTTCCTTATGAATGTAATTTCATCACATCATGACGTATAAGCCATAGTCTACCCCTGGTTTTATGTCGCCTTCAAAACAACTGGGTACTCAGAACAATATGAGGTCAAACCGTGATGTCAGTGATCTTCAGGTTCGAAAGTCGGAGCTCTAGAAAGAGGCCAGAGTTCCCAAGTCTGAATTCCGAGTTGGATGACTGTTTAAACCAATATTTCCCAGTCTGAGGTTGTTTTTCCCCGCACTTACAGTAGCTCTGAGATTTCCGAGTTCCCAGTCCCGAGTTCCCAGTCCCGAGTTCCCAGTCCCGAGTTCCCAGTCCCGAGATCCCAGTCCCGAGTTCCCAGTCCCGAGTTCACAGTTACGTCACTAGTGGGATTCTCTAGGTTGTAAACATATTTTACATGGGCAAATGGAAATTGTAAATACCTTTAGTCTACAGCTGAGATGCTTGGAACATGAGCTTGAGCATGAGCATAGCCACTGGAAGTAGTTGGGCCAGAAGAAAATGAATGCTTCACTAAAGATGTCTATGTTGGTCTGCTAATACAGGACTAGTAAAGACCCAGTGCACTACTTTTGTGAAAACATATACCAGCATTTGTAACTTGAGTCTGATAATTATTTGTACAAAGCAGTTCAAATCAAATCAAATTACATTTAATGGTCACATGCACATTTAGAAAATGTTATTGCAGATGTAGCTAAAAGCTTGGGTCACAGTAATGAGTGAAGAGGTGTGGAGTCAGGCGCAGAGAGCAAAGATGTGGGAAAAACAACACGCTTTAATGTCCCGGAAACATAACATGTACAAAGTGAAAACACAAATGAACAGAAATATAAACGGACAGCGTGAAACCCAAAATGCAAAACAAAATACACTCAACCAACAAAACAGACGAACAAGCCCGCACGAAACAGAAGCGGGCTAAACAGACTATATATACCCTATCCTAACAACCAAACTAGAAACAGGTGCTACCAATTAGACAAAACTAAACGAACACAGAACAACGGATCGGCGATAGCTAGTAGACCGGCGACGACGACCGCCGAGCGCCACCCGAACAAGAAGGGGAGTCACCTTCGGTAATATTCGTGACAGCTTGTGTTTCTAGATCCAACAGTCTAAAGTAAAGGAATGGAATTAAGAATATCTAAATATTTGGACGAGCAATGTCGGAGCGACATAGACTAAAATACAGTATAATAGAATAGAATACCGTATATACATATAATATGAGTAATGCAAAATATGTAAACATTAAAGTGATAAGTGTTCCATTATTAAAGTGGCCAGTGATTTCAAGTCTATGTATATAGAGCAACAGCCTCTAAGGTGCCTCTATTTAACAGAAGCTGTTTTTCAGTCCCTTGGTCCCAGCTTTGATGCACCTGTACTGACCTCACCTTCTGGATGATAGCTGGGTGAACAGGCCGTGGCTCGGGTGGTTGTTGTCCTTGATGACATTTTTGGCCTTCCTGTGACATCTGGTGCTGTAGGTGTTCTGGAGGGCAGTTAGTTTGAGGGCAGTTAGTTTGAGCCCGGGGGTGATGCGTTGGGCAGACCGCACCACCCTCTGGAGAGCCCTGTGGTTGGCAGTTAGTTTGAGCCCGGGGGTGATGCGTTGGGCAGACCGCACCACCCTCTGGAGAGCCCAGGATGCTCTCAATTGTGGGTACCTACCGGACAGACACACAGACAGGGACTCAAGAGGTGCAGGGGAGCACTGCCAGGCTGGCTCTCCGAGATCACCCACCTACACCACAGTTATACACACACACACACACACACACACA
>NC_060175.1:88779854-88839854 GCF_021184085.1 Oncorhynchus gorbuscha | reverse complement strand
ACCTTGGATATCCTTATCCTTTGTAATTATAAGAGGATAGGTTCCACTTTGCAATGTTGAAGAAACACATTTCCTTCTAGGTTCCTGAGACTTTGTGTGAAAACAAGCCAGTGAATTTATCTAAATGCATCTGTGAAAGATAACAGAAAAACCGTCAACACTCTGAATGGGATAACTGTGTTACTCTGACTTACGCTGTGGATTTGAGCACCAATGCACAGTAACAGTTTAAACCTGAATTGGAAACTTAGCGGCACTATAAAACACAGCCTACACAAAATAGTCAGTATAGTCTACACAAAATAGTCCGTTTAGCCTACACAAAATAGTCAGTATAGTCTACACAAAATAGACAGTATAGCCTAAAAAAATAGACAGTATAGCCTAAACAAAATAGACAGTATAGCCTACACAAAATAGACAGTATAGCCTAAACAAAATAGACAGTATAGCCTAAACAAAATAGTCAGTATAGCCTACACAAAATAGACAGTACAGCCTAAACAAAATAGACAGTATAGCCTACACAAAATAGACAGTATAGCCTAAACAAAATAGACAGTATAACCTACACAAAATAGACAGTATAGTCTAAACAAAATAGACAGTATAGCCTACACAAAATAGTCAGTATAGCCTACACAAAATAGACAGTATAGCCTACACAAAATAGACAGTATAGTCTAAACAAAATAGACAGTATAGCCTACACAAAATAGGCAGTATAGTCTAAACAAAATAGACAGTATAGCCTACACAAAATAGACAGTATAGCCTAAACAAAATAGACAGTATAGCCTACACAAAAATAGACAGTATAGCCTACACAAAATAGACAGTATAGCCTACACAAAATAGACAGTATAGCCTACACAAAATAGACAGTATAGCCTAAACAAAATAGTCAGTATAGCCTACACAAAATAGTCAGTATAGTCTACACAAAATAGACAGTATAGCCTACACAAAGTAGACAGTATAGCCTAAACAAAATAGACAGTATAGCCTAAACAAAATAGTCTGTGTTTATTATGGCTCCCCATTAGTTCCTGCCAAGGCAGCAGTTACTATTCCTGGGGTTTATTATGGATCCCCATTAGTTCCTGCCAAGGCAGCAACTACTATTCCTGGGGTTTATTATGGATCCCCATTAATTCCTGCCAAGGCAGCAGCTACTATTCCTGGGGTTTATTATGGATCCCCATTAGTTCCTGCCAAGGCAGCAGCTACCATTCCTGGGGTTTATTATGGATGCCCATTAGTTCCTGCCAAGGCAGCAGCTACTATTCCTGGGGTCTATTATGGTACCCCATTAGTTCCTGCCAAGGCAGAAGCTACTATTCCTGGGGTTTATTATGGCTCCCCATTAGTTCCTGCCAAGGCAGCAGCTACTATCCCTGGGGTTTATTATGGCTTCCCATTAGTTCCTGCCAAGGCAGCAGCTACTATTCCTGGGGTTTATTATGGCTCCCCATTAGTTCCTGCCAAGGCAGCAGCTACTATTCCTGGGGTTTATTATGGCTCCCCATTTGTTCATGCCAAGACAGCAGCTACTATTCCTGGGGTCCAGCAAAAGGAAGGCAGTTATATACCATCTTAAAAACATGACAATATATTTCACAAAACATTAAGTTTGCTCCCTCAGGCCACTACTCTACAACCACATACAATTTCTACAATACAAAATCACAAATGCTCTCCAAAAGCTCTACAAAAGCTCTCTCTCATCCAACCTCACTGAGCTCGAGCTGTTTTGCAAGGAGGAATGGGAAAAGATTTCAGTCTCTCGATGTGCAAAACTGATAGAGACATTCCCGATCCTTTCCCTAGATTAGCGACTTACAGCTGTAATTGCAGCAAAAGGTGGCGCTACAAAGTATTAACTTAAGGGGGCTGAATAATTTTGCACGCCCAATTTTTCAGTTTTTGATTTGTTAAAAAAGTTTGAAATATCCAATAAATGTCGTTCCACTTCATGATTGTGTCCCACTTGTTGTTGATTCTTCACAAAAAAATACAGTTTTATATCTTTATGTTTGTAGCCTGAAATGTGGCAAAAGGTCTCAAAGTTCAAGGGGGCCGAATACTTTCGCAAGGCACTGTATATAGATTTTTTAAAACCAACATTACTAAAGATTCCAGTAGCTTTGATCAACTACCGGTAGCATTGGAAACCAAAGTCAAGAGGTCACCATAACCAGAAAACAAGGAGAAAATAAAATATCATTCATATTGTTAATATTTCTCCAATACCGAAAACAATAAACACATGATATTTAATTAGTAATGTGATTCATATTATTCTTGTAAATGCAGAATGCTGGCATTCGGTTGTTGAGATTGATGTCTCTATGATCAAATTAATTGATCATTAATAACTGATCACGTTCATTGCCCACCATGCTCCGAGACAAAATCACCACCAGGTTCCCAGACATGAAAACCCTATCTTCACCTTCATGCCATTTTGGTTAATAATATCACACTGGCAAAGAAGACAGGGATCGAATAGAGAAGGAAGCAATTACATCCGCCACTACATTACATGTCTGTCTGATCTCCTGGGTATGAGAAGAGAGCAGCGTCTCAAGGCAGAGGGTGAGACTGATGAGAGCTTAGCGGCCATGTGTGTCCTGGTTCGCTCTAGACAGGGATTTAGAGGCCTGCCTGCTGCCTGCCTGCCTGTCCTTCGAGGAGGCAGCTCCGCTCGGCTCGCATCACATCCATGGTGATACCCTGATACTTTAATCCTGGTTGGCCTTTACCACGCGCCCCAGCCGGCCCAGCCACCGGCCCATGCAGATAGGAAATGTAGATGGGGGATTGAGGGTGTCAATGGGGAAATGCCAGGATCAGAATGTGACATTGTCATTAACTCTCCTTTGTTCGTCAGTGTGTCAGAGAGCAGGGGGGAAGGACGCAGGGGATACGTGACCAAAGGAAATCCACAGAGACCTTGAGGAGAACCTTACAAGCTATGGAGTAATTGAATTAGACATACAGATATACACACACAGCAGGCACACATGCACACGTACAAGCACACCCGGTCCCATAACCATATTCCAAGCCAAAAAACAAAGTCTCACAGTACCTCTCTCTCTCTCTCTTTCTCTCTCTCTCATAACTCCATGTTGCTGCAGATTTAAGTTTAAATTAGATGAATTCACTCTGAAGCACCACCAAATGTATCCTGCAGGACTTCTGAGCTGCTATCATTATCTATAAAAATAATATTTAAAATGTATGACAAGCCTTTGGATTGCCTCCAAAATTCATTTTTTCCAAAGACATTTTTCGAGATACTGGATTGGCAATATAATTGTATTTGATGCATGCAAAACAGAGGTAAAATTTTATATAAATGAAATGTTAGTCAATCTAAGTGATGCATCAAATATACCCACTTTGATTACTCATGTATGAATTGGATTGATGATCATCATCCAAAGTAATGTTATTGTTAAATATGCATGATGTAGTAAACAATGCATGGTTTTGCCTTGAAGAACAGGTAGATATGATTTCCTGACTGCATGTGAGGAACATTCTCATCATCTACAAGAAAAACATATACACTGAACAAAAATATAAATGCAACATGTAATAAAGTAGTGGTCCCATTTTTCATGAGTTGAAATAAAAGATCCCAGAAATTTTCCATACGCACAAAAAAAATATTTGTCTCAAATGCTGTGCACAAATTTGTTTACATCCCTGTTAGTGAGCATTTCTCATTTGCCAAGATAATCCACCCACCTGACAGGTGTGGCATATCAAGAAGCTGCTTAAACAGCATGATCATCACACAGGTGCACCTTGTGCTGGGGACAATAAAAGGCCACTCTAAAATGTGCAGTTTTGTCACACAACGCAATATCACAGATGTCTCAAGTTTTGAGGGAGAGTGCATTTGGCATGCTGACTGCAGGAATGTCCACTAGAGCTGTTGCCAGATCATTTAAAGTTAATTTCTATAAGCAGCCTCCAACGGCCGTTGTAGAGAATTTGTAGAGTAACCACACCAGCCCACTTCCGGCTTCTTCACCTGATGAAAGCTGATGAAACTGAGGAGTATTTCTGTCTGTAATAAAGCTCTAATTCTGATTGGCTGGGTCTGGCTTCCCAGTGTGTAGGCCTTGCTCACACGTTGGTGGGCCAATGCCCTCCCATTCCCAACCACTGCTGTGTCTCTTCCCAGTCATGTGAAATCCATAGATTAGGGCCTAATGAATGTATTTCAATTGACTGATTTCCTGATATGAACTGTAACTCAGTAAAATAGTTGAAATTGTTGCATGTTGTGTTTATATTTTTGTTCAGTATATATTTACCAATCTTACAAATGTATTATCATCCATAATAACATAGGGAGTTTTTCCTAGCCATTAACACATTGTTCCATCAGCACTTTGAGATATCAGCTGATGTACGAAGGGCTATATAAATAAATTTGATTTGATTTGATTTGATGTTCCATCAGCCAGCCATACAGAAAGTAACATCAGAATCCTCAGC
This sequence comes from Oncorhynchus gorbuscha, assembly GCF_021184085.1. Lineage (NCBI taxonomy): Eukaryota > Metazoa > Chordata > Actinopteri > Salmoniformes > Salmonidae > Oncorhynchus > Oncorhynchus gorbuscha. The sequence goes on along the minus strand of NC_060175.1, from coordinate 88,835,336 downwards.
ACCTGACAGGTCACAAAAACAAGCCTTCATTCTGCCTGACCCTAAACATAACCCTGTGTGTCCGTTGCTGTGTAGGCTCACTCTCCCTGCATGAACAGCTCATGTCCTGTGACGGCCTCTCCATGACCTGTGTCTCTCCAGGACACAAGAAAACAATCTCCTTTAAATCACACATTCCTAAAGCTGCCAATCAGCTCTCTCGACCTGTCTCCTCTGATGTGTGTGTGTGTTTCAAGTTTCAGATTTCAAGTTTTATTAGATGTATGTACAGGATACGCATGGTATACATTGTCCAACAAAATTATTACCTGCAGGTTCCTTCTAATACAACAACAACAACAAATAATAAAAGATAAGAATACTAACACAAAGTAAATGTCCCTGTAGAATATAATATATATTTTTGTCTAAGTATAATACAGGGCGGCACAATTTATAGTTCAATATTTACACGGGGAGTAGTGTATGGACTGAGCAGTATAATAAGTGTCTAGTAGTAGCAGGTGTGATGTGTGTGAAGCCTGACTGTATATGTGTGTGTATGTCTGTGTGGGTGTGTGTGCATGAGTGAGTGCATGTGTGCTAAGGTGTGGAGAGTCAGAGCAGGTGGTCAGTCCAGTTCAAATGTTCAGCAGTCTGATGGTAGATAGAAACTTTTCTCTGAGACTGTTGGTAACAGACCTCATGCTCCGATACCGTCTGCCGGTATCGTGGCTGGGGTGTGTGGGGTCCTTGATGATGCTGAGTACCTTCCTCAGGCACCGTTTTGAGTAGATGTACTGGATATGTGGGAGCATGGTCCCAGTGTTGTACTGGATATGTGGAAGCACGGTCCCAGTGTTGTACTGGATATGTGGGAGCACGGTCCCAGTGTTGTACTGGATATGTGGAAGCACGGTCCCAGTGTTGTACTGGATATGTGGAAGCACGGTCCCAGTGTTGTACTGGATATGTGGGAGCACGGTCCCAGTGTTGTACTGGATATGTGGGAGCACGGTCCCAGTGTTGTACTGGATATGTGGGAGCACGGTCCCAGTGTTGTACTGGATATGTGGGAGCACGGTCTCAGTGTTGTACTGGATATGTGGGAGCACGGTCCCAGTGTTGTACTGGATATGTGGGAGCACGGTCCCAGTGTTGTACTGGATATGTGGGAGCACGGTCCAGTGTTGTACTGGATATGTGGGAGCACGGTCCCAGTGTTGTACTGGATATGTGGGAGCACGGTCCCAGTGTTGTACTGGATATATGGGAGCACAGTCCCAGTGTTGTACTGGCTATGTGGGAGCACGGGCCCAGTGTTGTACTGGATATCTGGGAGCACGGTCCCAGTGTTGTACTGGATATGTGGGAGCACGGTCCCAGTGTTGTACTGGATATGTGGGAGCACAGTCCCAGTGTTGTTCTGGATATGTGGGAGCACGGTCCCAGTGTTGTTCTGGATATGTGGGAGCACGGTCCCAGTGTTGTACTGGATATGTGGGAGCATGGTCCCAGTGTTGTACTGGGCCATCTTTATCACCTGTTGAAAGGCCTTGCGGTCATGGACAGAGCAATTCCTGTACCAGGCCATGATTCAACCTGTCAGGACGATCTCGATGGTGTAGTGGTAGTATTTGGAGAGGACCCAGAGCAGCATGCCAGATTTCTTCAGACGCCTTAGGTAGTAGAGACGCTGTTGCACCCTCTTGACAAGAGTGGTGGTGTTGTTGGTCCATGACAAGACCTTGGTGATGTGGATACCTAGGAATTTAAACTGCTGACTCTCTCTACTGCAGTCCTATTGAAGACAACAATCAACTCCTTTGTTTTGCTGACAATGAGAGAGAGGTTGATGTCATGACACCACAATGCCAGTTCACTTACACTATATATAATCCACTCAAATGAGTGGATTTGGCTATTTCAGCCAGACCTGTCGCTGACTGGTGTATAAAATTGAGCACACAGCCATGCAATCTCCATAGTCAAACATTGAGAGTAGAATGGTCTTACTGAAGAGCTCAGTGACATTCAACATGCCAGCTTTATAGGATGCAACCTTTCCAACAAGTCAGTTCGTCAAATTTCTGCATTGCTAGAGCTGTCCCGGTCAACTGTAAGTGCTGTTATTGTAAATTGGAAATGTCTAGGAGCAACAACTGCTAGGCCGCGAAGTGGTAGGCCACACAAGCTCACAGAATGGGACCGCCAAGTGCTGAAATCGACTCTTCTCTGTAGCAACACTCCCTACCGAGTTCCAAACTGCCTCTGGAAGCAGTGTCAGCACAAGAACTGTTCGTCTGGCGCTTCATGAAATGGGTTTCCATGGCTTAGTAGCCGTACACAAGCCTAAGATCATAATTTGCAATGCCAAGCATTGGCTGGAGTGGTGTAAACCTTGCCGCCATTGGATTCTGGAGCAGTGGAAACGCATTCTATGGAGTGATGAATCACGCTTCACCATCTGGCAGTTTGACGGACACATCTGGGTTTAGCGGATGCCCCAATGCCCCAATGCATAGTGCCAACTGTAAAGTTTGGTGGAGAAGGAATAATGGTCTGGGGCTGTTTTTCATGGCTAAAGCATACAATGACATTCTAGACGTCTCTGTGTTTCCAGCTTTGTAGCAACATTTTGGGGAAGGCCCTTTCCTGTTTTAGCATGACAATGCCCCAGTGCACAAAGCGAGGTCCATACAGAAATGGTTTGTCGAGATCGGTGTGGAAGAACTTGACTGGCCTGCACAGAGCCCTGACCTCCACCCCATCAAACATCTTTGGGATGATTTGGAACGCCGACTGCGAGCCAGGCCTAATCCCCCAACGTCAGTGCCCGACTTCACTAATGTTCTTGTGGCTGAATGGAAGCTAGTCCCCTCAGTAAAGTTCCAACATCTTGTGGAAAACCTTCCCAGAACAGTGGAGGATACTTTAGCAGCAAAGGGGGGGACCAACTCCATTTTAATGCCAAGGATTTTGGAATGAGATGTTTGACGAGCAGGTGTCTACATACTTTTCATAGTGTACCTCCTCCCTGTAGTGTCATGTTTTGTCTTATTTTGTCTTGTCATTTTGCTTTTCCCTCTGTTCGTTTTCCCACTGCTGGTCTTTTTAGGTTCGTTCCCCTCTTTCTCTCTTCCTCCCTCTCTCTCTTCTCTCTTTCGCTCCGTTCCTGCTCCCAGCTGTTCCTATTCCCCCTAATCAATCATTTAGTCTTCCCACACCTGTTCCTTATCTTTTCCCCTGATTAGAGTCCCTATTTCTTCCCTTGTTTTCCGTTCCTGTCCTGTCGGATCCTTGTCTATTGTTCACCGTGCTGTGTCTGTGTATCGCCCTGTCGTGTCGTGTTTCCCTCAGATGCTGCGTGGTGAGCAGGTGTCTGAGTCTGCTACGTTCAAGTGCCTTCCCGAGGCAACCTGCAGTTCAAGATCGAGTCTCCAGTCTGTTCTTGTCATTACGAGTGGAATTGTGCTTTATGATTGTATTTTTACTTTACTGGATTAAAGACTCTGTTTCGCCAAGTCGCTTTTGGGTCCTCATTCACCTGCATAACAGAAGGATCCGACCGAGAATGGACCCAGCGACTATGGATTCTCTCTACTCTACTCTCGAGTTCCAGGGCGATGCTCGGCAGACACGAGCAGGAATTGTCTGCTGCTCGGCATGCCGTTGAGACCCTGGCCGCTCAGGTCTCCGACCTCTCAGGACAGTATCAGAGTCTTCGTCTCGTGCCACCAGCTACTTCCGGGTCTTCCGAGCCTCCGGAACCTAGGGTTAATAACCCACCATGTTATTCTGGGCAGCCCACTGAGTGCCGCTCCTTTCTCACCCAGTGTGATATAGTGTTCTCTCTCCAACCCAACACATACTCAAGAGAGAGAGCTCGGATTGCCTACGTCATATCACTCTTTACTGGTCGGGCTCGGCAGTGGGGCACAGCTATCTGGGAGGCAAGCGCTGAGTGTACTAACAATTATCTGAACTTTAAAGAGGAGCCTGGTGGTTTGACAGGAGTGCCGGAGGAGTGTCATGGTCTGCGCACGGTCTTCAGTCGGTCCAGAGCCAACTCCCTTCCTCCTCACCGGTCGTATGATTGTTGTTCTGATCTCTTTAAGAAGCGTTTTGCATCCGCTCCTATCCTTGTTGCACCTGACGTCACTAAACAGTTTATTGTTGAGGTTGACGCGTCGGGGGTGGGCGTGGGAGCCATTCTGTCCCAGCGCTCCGATACTGACGATGGGGTCCACCCTTGTGCGTATTTTTCTCATCGCCTGTCACCATCGGAACGTAACTATGATGTGGCTAACCGCGAACTGCTCGCCATCCGTTTAGCCCTAGGCAAATGGCGACAGTGGTTGGAGGGGGCGACCGTTCCTTTTGTCGTTTGGACTGACCAAAGGAACCTTGAGTACATCCGTTCTGCCAAACGACTGAATGCGCGTCATGCTCGTTGGGCGTTGTTTTTCGTCGTTTCGAGTTCGTTATTTCTTATTGCCCGGGTACTAAGAACACCAAGCCTCATGCTTTATCCCGTCTCTTTAGTTCTTCTGTGGCTTCTACCGATCCCGAGGGATCCTTCCTGTTGGGCGTGTTGTCGGGTTGACTGTCTGGGGAATTGAGAGACAGGTTAAGCAAGCACTCACGCACACTGCGTCGCCGCGCGCTTGTCCTAGTAACCTTCTTTTCGTTCCTGTTTCTACTCGTCTGGCTGTTCTTCAGTGGGCTCACTCTGCCAAGTTAGCTGGCCATCCCGGCGTTCGGGGTACGCTTGCTTCTATTCGCCAGCGGTTTTGGTGGCCTACTCAGGAGCGTGACACGCGCCGTTTCGTGGCTGCGTGTTCGGACTGCTCGCAGAAGAAGTCTGGTAATTTTTTTTTCTGCTTCTGCTCCTGGTCTTGCTGGGTCTCAGTCTGTTCCCTGCCATCGCATCTCTCCTGTTCTTGTTCCTGCCCTTGCTGTGTCTCAGTCTGTCCCTAGTTGTTACTCTCCTGGCCTGTTTGGTCCTGTTTGCTCTAAAGCTTTCAGTTCTCTACCCGTGTCTCATTTTTTTTTTTTAGAGTAGTACCCTAGTTTCCTTTTTATCGTTTTTGTTACGGTCCTGAGGAGAGGAGTTGGGTTCTTTCTCGGGACGTGCTGGACCGTTTGTGATCTATGATTTCCTCCGTTGCCGCCAGTGTTCCTCCTCGAGAGCGCCAGGAGGCGCCGGTGAGTGGGGGTACTGTCATGTTTTGTCTTATTTTGTCTTGTCATTTTGCTTTTCCCTCTGTTCGTTTTCCCCCTGCTGGTCTTTTTAGGTTCGTTCCCCTCTTTCTCTCTTCCTCCCTCTCTCTCTTCTCTCTATCGCTCCGTTCCTGCTCCCAGCTGTTCCTATTCCCCTAATCAATCATTTAGTCTTCCCACACCTGTTCCTTATCTTTTCCCCTGATTAGAGTCCCTATTTCTTCCCTTGTTTTCCGTTCCTGTCCTGTCGGATCCTTGTCTATTGTTCACCGTGCTGTGTCTGTGTATCGCCCTGTCGTGTCGTGTTTCCCTCAGATGCTGCGTGGTGAGCAGGTGTCTGAGTCTGCTACGTTCAAGTGCCTTCCCGAGGCAACCTGCAGTTCAAGATCGAGTCTCCAGTCTGTTCTTGTCATTACGAGTGGAATTGTGCTTTATGATTGTATTTTTACTTTACTGGATTAAAGACTCTGTTTTCGCCAAGTCGCTTTTGGGTCCTCATTCACCTGCATAACATGTAGGTCATATAGTGTACCTCCTCCCTGTAGGCTGACTCGTCATTGTTGGTTATCAGGCTTACAACCATGGTGTTGTTAGCAAACTTGATGATGGATTTGGTGTCATGCAAAGCCATGCAGTCGTGGGTGAATAAGGAGTAGAGCAGACGACTGAGGACACACCTATGGGCCCCTGTGTTATGAGTCAGTGTGGAGGAGGTGTTGTCGACAATCCTAGCAGCGTATGGTCTGTCCGTCAGGAGCAGTGTGTGTGTTTGTATGTGTGTGTGGGTGTACAGCATTGCAACCAGCTGAACCCCTGTAATGTGCCAGCCACAAATATTCCCCTGCCCCAGCACCAGCCCTGTGCACCAAGCACCACCAAACACATGCACACACACATGGACACACACCAGTGCCAGCCTTGAGCCCTGAGCACCTCCAAACACGCTGCTGATGTTGTGGGAAAGGCTCCAACCGACATGATGTCCAAAGACAAGCTAGAGACCATAGCTCCCTGTAAGGTTTTTTACTTCTTACTTTTCTCAGTGTGTTAGCACTCCTTCTGTCTGTGAGGCAGTAGACATCTTGTCACAGGATGTTGTGGTCATGGGAACTGTCAGGTAGAACAGATCTTTTTTTAGCTGTCTAAGTCTAAACCTTGCTTTTGGAAAATGTGGTGAACCACAGAACAAATGCAGCCTTTTATGTGGCTTCTGGTCAAATGAGTTCCAAATGTTGCAGAATATATAAACGTCTGAGCCATATGACATTGAATACAGATTTATTTTAGGTAATATTATTGTTATGCTTTTGGATATTTCTTTTCACTATATATTTCTACAGCATTTTCAGAGTTAAATCTCTAATTTACAGTACATTGATCAGCCTGAACACAGATTTATGTTCGGTAGTTGTGAGCTTCATTTGCTGCTCTCTTTGGTATAATTACAGAGGGGGAAAATAAGACTTCAAACAAGCTGAGTTCATGTGTCATTTTTGTGAGAGAATATGAATCCTGGGAGTCGTTACAATACCATGAAACGTTATTTTTACATTGGCTAAAGTTCAACCACCACATACAGTGCTCTCCATAATTATTGGAACAGTCACAAATTGGTTTTGTTTTGGCTCTGTACTCCAGCACTTTGGATTTGAAATGATACAATGACTATGAGGTTAAAGTGCAGACTTTCAACTTTAATTTGAGGGTATTTTGATTCGGGTTATCCATTTATAAATGACAGTATTGTTTGTACATTGGCCCCATTTTAGGACCAAAAGTATTGGGACAAATTCACTTATATGTGTATTAAAGTAGTCAAAAGTTTTAGTCCCCCGCAATGATTACATCAAGCTTGTGACTCTACAAACTTGTTGGATGCATTTTCTGTTTGTTTAGGTTTTGTTTCAGATAATTTTGTGCTCAATAGAAAGGAATGGTATATAAGAATAAAATGTGTTTCTAAACACTTGTACATTAATGTGGATGCTACCATGATTACAGATAGTCCTGAATGAATCATGAACAATGATGGGTGAGAAAGTTACAGACCACACCCCTAAAACTTAGGGGCGTGTGCTGATCTTGTCATACTCGTATTGGTAATCATATTTGGTTTAACACACTTGATACTCCTAATTGAATTTACGTGTGCTCTTTAAAGCCTATAATCCCCCACAGTGGACCTGTCATAATACCCCAAAAAACTAGCCGGTCAAACACGAAAATGTTTCCAATTGTCTTTCCACCTTTCATTTTTCACATAGTGAATTTTACAAACACCTCAAATGAAAAATGTGTTTGGTGTAGGCTTACCTTGGCGTGACGTTTTGTGTTAACAACCCTCCAGGCAAGCTTCAATGCCATACAACTCTCCTTCCGTGGCCTCCAATTGCTCTTAAATAAAAGTAAAACTAAATCCATGCTCTTCAACCGATCGCTACCTGCACCTACCCGCCTGTCCAACATCACTACTCTGGACGGCTCTGACTTAGAATACGTGGACAACTACAAATACTTAGGTGTCTGGTTAGACTGTAAACTCTCCTTCCAGACCCATATCAAACATCTCCAATCCAAAATTAAATCTAGAATTGGCTTCCTATTTCGCAACAAAGCATCCTTCACTCATGCTGCCAAACATACCCTTGTAAAACTGACCATCCTACCAATCCTCGACTTTGGCGATGTCATTGACAAAATAGCCTCCAATACCCTACTCAACAAATTGGATGCAGTCTATCACAGTGCAATCCGTTTTGTCACCAAAGCCCCATATACTACCCACCATTGCGACCTGTACGCTCTCGTTGGCTGGCCCCCGCTTCATACTCGTCGCCAAACCCACTGGCTCCATGTCATCTACAAGACCCTGCTAGGTAAAGTCCCCCCTTATCTCAGCTCGCTGGTCACCATAGCATCTCCCACCTGTAGCACACGCTCCAGCAGGTATATCTCTCTGGTCACCCCCAAAACCAATTCTTTCTTTGGCCGCCTCTCCTTCCAGTTCTCTGCTGCCAGTGACTGGAACGAACTGCAAAAATCTCTGAAACTGGAAACACTTATCTCCCTCACTAGCTTTAAGCACCAACTGTCAGAGCATCTTACAGATTACTGCACCTGTACATAGCCCACCTATAATTTAGCCCAAACAACTACCTCTTTCCCAACTGTATTTAATTTATTTATTTATTTTGCTCCTTTGCACCCCATTATTTTTATGTCTACTTTGCACATTCTTCCATTGCAAAACTACCATTCCAGTGTTTTACTTGCTATATTGTATTTACTCTGCCACCATGGCCTTTTTTGCCTTTACCTCCCTTCTCACCTCATTTGCTCACATTGTATATAGACTTGTTTATACTGTATTATTGACTGTATGTTTGTTTTACTCCATGTGTAACTCTGTGTCGTTGTATCTGTCGAACTGCTTTGCTTTATCTTGTCCAGGTCGCAATTGTAAATGAGAACTTGTTCTCAACTTGCCTACCTGGTTAAATAAAGGTGAAATAAAATAAATAAAAAATAAAAACCACGTAGTTCTTCCTTGGATAAGGTGAGTTTTATCAATATATCTGCCTCAATTTACTCCCAAAATGTGAAATTCTAATTAGCAAAGTAGAAGACCTCAGCGAGGCTACAAATTCATGCAGAAGCTCCTGACACCGTCAGCTACCGTTTACTAGCACAAGCAGTATGTTTCAGAAATGTTCTCTCCTTCACTGCAGCCGAGGTGAGTAAAACATTTAAACGTGTTAACCCTCGCATGCTGCAGGCCCAGGGCATCCCCAGCCATGCCCTCAGAGCATGCGCAGACGAGCTGGCCGGTGTGTTTACGGACATATTCAATCAATCCCTATACCAGTCTGCTGTTCCCACATGCTTCAAGAGGACCACCATTGTTCCTGTTCCCAAGAAAGCTAAGGTAACTGAGCTTAACGACTACCGCCCCGTAGCACTCACTTCCGTCATCATGAAGTGCTTAGACTAGTCAAGGACCATATCACCTCCACCCTACCTGACACCCTAGACCCACTCCAATTTGCTTACCGCCCAAATAGGTCCACAGACGATGCAATCTCAACCACACTGCACACTGCCCTAACCCATCTGGACAAGAGGAATACCTATGTGAGAATGCTGTTCATCGACTACAGCTCGGCATTCAACACCATAGTACCCTCCAAGCTCGTCATCAAGCTCGAGACCCTGGGTCTCGACCCCGCCCTGTGCAACTGGGTACTGGACTTCCTGACGGGCCGCTCCCAGGTGGTGAGGGTAGGCAACAACATCTCCACCCCGCTGATCCTCAAAACTGGGGCCCCACAAGGGTGCGTTCTGAGCCCTCTCCTGTACTCCCTGTTCACCCACGACTGCATGGCCACGCACGCCTCCAACTCAATCATCAAGTTTGCAGACAACACAACAGTTGTGGTCTTGATCACCAACAATGACGAGACAGCCGACAGGGAGGAGGTGAGGGAACTCGGAGGGTGGTGTCAGGGAAACAACCTCCCACTCAACATCAACAAAACAAAGGAGATGATCGTGGACTTCAAGAAACAGCAGAGGGAGCACCCCCCTATCCACATTGAAGGGACAGCAGTGGAGAAGGTGGAAAGAGTTAAGTTCCTGGGCATACACATCACAGACAAACTGAAATGGTCCAACCACATAGACAGTGAGGTGAAGAAGGTGCAACAACGCCTCTTCAATCTCAGGAGGCTGAAGAAATGTGTCACTTAAAACCCTGAACTTTTACAGATGTATAACCAAGAGCATCCTGTCGGGCTGTATCGCAGCCTGTTACAGCAAATGCACCGCCCTCAACCGCAAGGCTCTCCAGAGGGTGGTGCGGTCTGCACAACACATCACCGGGGGCAAACTACCTGCCCTCCATGACACCTACAGCACCCGATGTCACAGGAAGGCCAAAAAGATAATCAAGGACAACAACCACCCGAGCCACTGCCTGTTCACACCACTATCATCCAGAAGGCGAGGTCAGTACAGGTGCATCAAAGCTGGGACCGAGAGATTGAGAAACAGCTTCTATCTCAAGGCCATCAGACTGCTAAACAGCAATCGCTAACTCAGAGAGGCTGCTGCCTACATTGAGACCCAATCACTGGACACTTTAATAAATTGATCACTAGTCACTTTAAACAATGACACTTTAAATAATGCCACTTTAATAATGTTTACATGTTTTACATTACTCATATCACATGGATATATTGTATTTTATACCGTCTACTGCACCTTGCCTATGCCTCTCGGCCATCGCTCATCCATATACTTATACAGTATGTACATATTCTTATTAACCCCTTTAGATTTGTGCGTATTAGGTAGTTGTTGGGGAATTGTTAGATTACTTGTTAGATTTGTGTGTATTAGGGAGTTGTTGGAAGTTGTTAGATTACTTGTTAGATATTACTGCACTGTTGTAACTAGAAGCACAAGCATTTCACTACACTCACATTAACATCTGCTAACCATGTGTATGTGACCAATAAAGTTTGATGTGATTTGATTTGCACATCTAAAATCCTACTACTGGATGTGGATGGGACATTTCTGCTGGGATGGAGGAATTGCTCAACTAGATGATCAGGACAGTCTAGGGTACTATTTGCCCGAAGAGGTGAAGTATTGCAATGAGCTACTGTATATGCCTGTACTTTTGATTCTAATTGTCAAGAGGAAAATGGAAACCCTCAGCCGTGAGGTCACTGAGGAGGACCAACAGTGGTAGGGGGACTGACATGCAGCGATGGAACATAAGGATTTTGGGCACTTGCCAGCAGACTACCATTTCTACTGGCCTGGGTAACATTCAGGTCCTACATCTGTGGCATGCAATGTTTGTATAGGCAAAATGTCACTGCTGTGTCAGGCTAGTTTGGCACATTGTCTACTAGCCATTTCACTGCTGTGTCAGGCTAGTTTGGCACATTATGTACTAGCAAAGTCTGAACAGTAATAGCCTCGGGCTAGCTTAATTTCCATCCCTGCTGACATGTCTAACTGACTTCACAGGTCATTTGATTAGTCTTATACAACAGATGCACTTGTGGAACAAAACCGTTTCTGTGTTTTGCATGGGGAACACATCGAGCCCACAAGTCCTTTGTGAGCTAGCTAGCCAGCTAGCTAACTTTAGCTAATGTAGCTTACTAGCCAACCAAGGTACATAGCACAGTACCATCCTTGCTTCTGATCGATGAAGAGGTTAGCAAAGGCCAAGGTAATTCAAATATTGATAGTAATAAAAAAATGCTAAGGTAGGTAAGATGCTAAAAAACCATACACACAATAAATACACAATATCAATTATATAAACAGAAACTACAAAAAGGTTATAATATCTACTAGTTATTCTATTTGACTTTACTTGCTAGGGTCCTTGCTACTTGTTGCTGAGAGTTTGCGTGGAGAAATTCTGTGTGATGACGTCAAAACGTGCACCAGGATGTGTAGTTCTGTACGATAGCCACATTAGTGGCTTCCTAGCATTTCATTTTTGGGGAATAATTGCAGCTAATATCTTCATAAAAGTTACCTGGTCCGAGAGAGATTTACATGGCTATCAAAACGTCAAGCCAGGGTAAGCCTACACCAAACACAGACCTTATGACCTGATGGAAACATGAATGGTGGAAAAACTATTTGAACCATTTCTGTATTTGACCTTCAGGTTTTATGGGTATTATGACTCATACCGTGGTACTCCATAAAGTTCACATTAACAGGATATACCCATTGAACTTGGAGCTCTGCTCGGAGTTTACCTCATATTTAGATTTTGGAATTCTGCTTTGCCACTCTTTAAAGGATGAATAGGGGTTACCCCACAGTTTCAGTTAGAAGAAACCCTAAAACATCTTCAAGGAACCTTTTCTTGTTAGAGTAGAGTGTAAATGAGCCTGACAGATGAAAATGCACATTATGGCCTTTTACTTACTTAGTTCTATTCAATGATCAACTAAAAAGGCTAATACATTGCAGAGTGCATGGCTGGCTACTACTGTCTGCATTTATTCCAGACACATATGTAGAGGAAGGTTGGCTAATTCGCTTGCCCCACATATTGTTTCACTATGTGGTGGAGCTAAACTTTCTCTCCCGACACTTATGCTACAACATTTGTACCATCTGAATAACTATCTAGTCTGTGTGGCTAAGTTGGTAGTGCATGGCACTTGTAAAGCCAGGGTTGTTGGGTCAATTCCCACAGGGGACCAGTACTAAAATATATGCACTCACTACTGTAAGGCGCTCTGGATAAGAGAGTCTGATAAATGACATCATTTTAATTATATTATATATTGCGCTGTAAACATCCGTATCATAGACTTGGATTGTGACATAACGACAGACATCTTCAGAAACTGAATTATAATAAGGACAGACCAAGTAGGCCTACTAAACAACACCAAGTAGACATACAAAAAAACATATGTCTTCAGCAAAGTCTACAGAAAATAACTAGATTGAACCACAATGACTAGCTACGGATACTGATTCATACACGATGTTTGGAGAAGGGGAGACGTGACTGTGAGTGAGTGAAACAGCCCCATGTGTGTCTGTCTGGGGAAATGAGAACAGATGGAGAGCGGCTTGTTCTAATCCAATAGTTGCAGCAGGCTCAACCAATACTCCGGCAGTTTATTTACAGGCAGAAGAACTAGCCAACAATAGTTGTTTGGAGCACACAGCGCTTTATTCTGTTTGATTATGCGTGCTGGCAGCTGAAAATAACTTTCAAGTATAATTACAAAAAATACTTCTGAAAATTCTCCATATCCATTATGACACTCGTTTTGTGCTAACCTTTCACCACTACAATAACAGTGGAGGTTAGCATTTGTTGGGCAGTATGATCAGTGCCGGATTAAGAGATCATAGAAACATTTTTATTATAAAATTAAATGATAAATTACAAGTAATTATAAAGCCATTATAAGATTTGCGATATTGTCACGCCTTGGTCATTGTATTTTGTGTTTTTGTTATATGTTTGGGTAGGCCAGGGTGTGACAATGGGTTTATATGTTGTATTCGTATTGGGGTTTGTATTATTTGGGATTGCGGCTGATTAGTGGTGTGTCTAGTTAGGCTTGGCTGCCTGGGGCGATTCCCAATCAGAGTCAGGTGCTTGTCGTTGTCTCTGATTGAGAACCGTATTTAGTCAGCCTGACTTTCGCTTTGTATTTTGTGGGTGTTTGTTCCTGTCTCTGTGTAGTAGTCACCAGATAGGCTGTAATTAGTTCACGTTCCGTTTGTTGTTTTCTTATATCAGTTATTTCAAGTACCGCGATATATTTCATTAAAGTCATGAGTAACCTACACGCTGCATTTCGGTCTGACTCTCTTCATTCAACAGACGAACGACGTTACAGATATGGCATTGGATACAGTTGAGCAGAGGCGTTTTTAGGATTTCCACACATAGGGAACATTTGTTAGTAGGTCTCCAACCCCCCCAAAAAATTGGCCTTTTAAACCATAGAAATATAATCCATAGATGGCAGTTCCCATTCAAACCAGGACAATCATTTCTAGCGTACCTATGAGTTTAACACTCAAATTGTCAGGGTGAGAAGTTCCAAAACTCTTCAATGGATTATATGGTATGTCTTTGCCCGTAACAAGCTGTATGTTTGGCATGCATGCTGCCCAAATTGCGGCCTTCCCGACTACAGGCAACCAGTAACTGCAAAAATAAAGGAAACACTTAAGTAAATGAGAGATAGAAAGTATATGTTATGGTGTGTGGGGTGCATTTTCCTGTTCCACTTGTAGAATCTATGCCAAGGCGCATTGAAGCTGTTCTGGCAGCTCGTGGTGGCCCAACACCCTTTAAGAAATTACGTTGGTGTTTCATTCATTTGATCATCCAAATTAATGTAGAGGTGTTTAGAAACATATTCTCTTCTTATTTACAATAAAGTGACTCCAAAATGGCACTACATTACTTACCGTTCATTTCTATTGGGCACAAAATAATCTGAAACAACCACAACAAATAGAAAATGCATCTAACAAGATTCTAGAGTCACAAGTTTTATGTTATCATTGCGTGCTAGGAATATGACACTAAATACTAAACTTTCTACCACTTTATTAAACATATAAGTGAATTTGTCCTAATAATTTTGGTCCCCTAAAACGGGGGGACTATGTACAAAAAGTGCTGTCATTTCTACACGGTTCACCTGATATGGATGATAATAACCTGTGTTACTGTCCCAATACTTTTGCAATCTCACTGTAGTTCATGCTTTTCTAGCCTCTCTATACAGAAGCCCTGCTGTACTTTACAACGTGGACACACTAACAGTCATGGGAGGGGATAACATGTATCACTCATTAGCATTATATATTTTTCCTTAGTTATTGGTCATGACGTTGGCCTGGGGGTAGGTTTATGACAGTCATCAATACCTCTCCCCCTTTTTCCTCTCTCTACCCTACTGATGTGACATTTGAAAATCATTTGGTTAACATAGAAATTCTGGGAACATTAGAAGGTCCGGGGGGAAATTCACTTTGTTCTGGTAATCCGACCAATTGCACATATGCGGTGGTACTTAATGAATATGATGTCAGTTCAGTTGTCATCTGAGACATTCTCATCAATGATAGGATGACATAAACTCTACAGTGGAAAGTCTGCACATTGTAGTTATGGAATTGTTTTTCAATGTAAATGTTTGAGTATAAAATTATTGGTGAAAAGATTAAATGTAATTTTAGCTTCCAAATTAGATTGTGTTTTCATAAGGTAGGACTTTAGGTAGGATGCTCAATCAGTGGCCCACCCCTGTGAGGAGACATGGGTTATACAACTTTTCAAACACTTTTCATCCCTTCCAGCTCCACTATATAAAGCCTTGACAAAAATATAACCTCCTGTTCCGAGGATGTGAGGACGACGGTCCATACGTTAAAAGGACTAACAAGTCAACTACAGAATTAAGCCAACCTCAGCGTGAGCTTTGGTTGCGAATGGTATGAACTTTGAACTCTTATTCACCACAGAAGTGTTACCTCCTAGCCGTTGAGTTAGCAAAAGCAGCTGCAAACGTGGGCTAGGAAAGAACAGATAGAGTATCCCGTCTACCATACAACGATGTTACTACAACGTATCCAATTTACCACCAAAGACATTCTTCAAAGGACAAAGGACTCGGTTGGGCAACGCGGCCTTCCATCTACCACCAACCAACCGAAGCGCAGCTCAGAGTAAATATTTATTGCATTTTCCTTTTCCAAATGGGCGGTAATTTAGAATGCATAAGTGTCACGTTCTGACCATAATTCTTGTGTGTTTTCCTTGTTTTAGTGTTGGTCAGGACGTGAGCTGGGTGGGTAGTCTATGTTGTGTGTCTAGTTTGTCTGTTTCCTGTCTTTGTGTCTATGCGCCAGATAGGACTGTTTTCGGTTTTCACATTTGTTGTTTTGTAATTTGAAGTGTTCAGTTGGGATTTATTATTACATAAGTTGAACACTCACCACGCTGCGCTTTGGTCCTCTCTTTCCCAGGAAGAAAGTTGTTACAGAATCACCCACCAACCAAGGACCAAGCGGCGTGGTAAACAGAAGCAGCAGAAAAAGCAGCAGCAGGAGAAGCAACAGGTGCAGCAGGGGAAGCAGAAGCAGCAGGAGCAACAGCAGCAGCAGTGGGAGAGGCAGCACTATTTGGAGAAGGCTCCAGAGCCCCTCAGTCCAGATGCGCCAGAGCTCCTCTGTCCAGCGCTGACAGAGCCTTCCTCCTCTCCAGCAACGAGTCTCCAATCTGCCCAGCGCCGCCTGAGCTGCCCGTCTGCCCAGCGCCGCCTGAGATGCCCGTCTGCCCAGCGCCGCCTGAGCTGCCCGTCTGTCCAGAGCTGCTAGAGTCTCCCGTCTGTCCAGAGCTGCTAGAGTCTCCCGTCTGTCCAGAGCCGCCAGAGCCGGCAGTCAGCATGGAGCCGCCAGAGCCGCCAGTCCGCCAGGATCCTCCAGAGCCGCTAGTCAGCCAGGATCTTCCAGAGCCGCCAGTCAGCCAGGATCTGCCAGAGCCGCCAGTCAGCCAGGATCTTCCAGAGCCGCCAGTCAGCCAGGATCTGCCAGAGCCGCCATTCAGCCAGGATCTGCCAGAGCCGCCAGTGAGCCAGGATCTGCCAGAGCCGCCAGTCAGCAGTCAGGATCTGCCATCTGCCAGAGCCGCCATTCAGCCAGTCAGTGAGCCAGGATCTGCCAGAGCCGCCAGTCAGCCAGGATCTCCGCCAGTCCAGGATCTGCCAGAGCCAGTCAGCCAGGATCTGCCAGAGCCGCCAGTCAGCCAGGATCTGCCAGAGCCGCCAGTCAGCCAGGATCTGCCAGAGCCGCCAGTCAGCCAGGAGACATCGCTTCTCCCTTTGTTCCTCAGTCTTTCCGCTCTTTCACTCCAACCAAGCCCCTTTTCTTTGTGTAACCAACTGTCATAGCTGTTCCCTCCTCTAGGGACGTTTTCCTTCATGATATAATTTGTGATCAAGGTATGATTCATTCTGTGTATATGTAATTCTGTGTGATTAGTTAGGTATTTACTAAATAAATAATTAAACACAATTTTGTATTGCTGATTCAACTTGTTAGCCAGGGTTCGTGACAACTTTCAGATGAGACTGAAATAATTATTTAGTATGATTAATATTGACTGCTATTGATGTTAAATATTACTAGGTCTTTAAGAGTATATTCGGAAGACAAAAGCTCTATAAATATTATTTTGTGGTGCCCCAACTTTCTAGTAAATTACATTTACATGATTAGCTCAATCAGGTAATATGAATTACAGAGAAAGGATTTTATAGAATAGCATGTCATATCACTTAATCCGGCATAGGCAAAGACACGACATTGTGCACTGTATGCTGTGTTCAGTGCCATTTTAGTATGTAAATCTTGGTGGGGCAAACTAAAAAAATAATGTTTTAGATGCATGCCAGCAAAGTCACTCCACAACACAGCACTAAACAATACGTTAATTGGACTATAACGGTGCCAAACAGTGCCCACACACTGTTAGAGCCTACATAAAGCTGTCCCAACAGCAGAGTGCCAACAGCAGTCCCAACACCTTACCACTGCTACACCTGGCTATCAGCGGAGCGTTGTCGGGCAGCAAAATAGCCTCATTTACTGCCTTTAAAAAAACATAGATGATATGGCTGACATGCTTAAACAAATGTGGTTTCTACTGACAATTGAGATGTACAATCTATAGAATAAGGGGACGGCGAGCGGATGAGAGGCAATCCGTAATTTCGATTAAGACATTAAGCCTCAGTCTCCAGTATTTATGCTGCAGTAGTTTGTGTCGGGGGGCTAGGGTCAGTTTGTTATATTTGGAGTACTTCTCCTGTCCTATTCGGTGTCCTGTGTGAATCTAAGTGTGCGTTCTCTAATTATCTCCTTCTCTCTTTCTTTCTCTCTCTCGGAGGACCTGAGCCCTAGGACCATGCCCCAGGACTACCTGACGTGATGACTCCTTGCTGTCCCCAGTCCACCTGGCCATGCTGCTGCTCCAGTTTCAACTCACCTGAGCCCTAGGACCATGCCCCAAGACTGCCTGACATGATGACTCCTTGCTGTCCCCAGTCCACCTGGCCATGCTGCTGCTCCAGTTTCAACTGTTCTGCCTTATTATTATTCGACCATGCTGGTCATTTATGAACATTTGAACATCTTGGCCATGTTCTGTTATAATCTCCACCCGGCACAGCCAGAAGAGGACTGGCCACCCCACATATGCTCTCTCTAATTCTCTCTTTCTTTCTCTCTCTCGGAGGACCTGAGCCCTAGGACCGTGCCCCAGGACTACCTGACATGATGACTCCTTGCTGTCCCCAGTCCACCTGACTGTGCTGCTGCTCCAGTTTCAACTGTTCTGCCTTATTATTATTCAACCATGCTGGTCATTTATGAACATTTGAACATCTTGGCCATGTTCTGTTATAATCTCCACCCGGCACAGCCAGAAAAGGACTGGCCACCCCACATAGCCTGGTTCCTCTCAAGGTTTCTTCCTAGGCTTTGGCCTTTCTAGAGAGTTTTTCCTAGCCACCGTGCTTCTACACCTGCACTTCTACAACCATGCTGGTCATTTATGAACATTTGAACATCTTGGCCACGTTCTGTTATAATCTCCACCCGGCACAGCCAGAAGAGGACTGGCCACCCCACATATGCTCTCTCTAAATTCTCTCTTTCTTTCTCTCTCTCGGAGGACCTGAGCCCTAGGACCGTGCCCCAGGACTACCTGACATGATGGCTCCTTGCTGTCCCCAGTCCACCTGACTGTGCTGCTGCTCCAGTTTCAACTGTTCTGCCTTATTATTATTTGACCATGCTGGTCATTTATGAACATTTGAACATCTTGGTCATGTTCTGTTATAATCTCTACCCGGCACAGCCAGAAGAGGACTGGCCACCCCACATAGCCCGGTTCCTCTCTAGGTTTCTTCCTAGGTTTTGGCCTTTCTAGGGAGTTTTTCCTAGCCACCGTGCTTTTACACCTGCATTGTTTGCTGTTTGGGGTTTTAGGCTGGGTTTCTGTACAGCACTTTGAGATATCAGCTGATGTACGAAGGGCTATATAAATACATTTGATTTGATTTGATTTGATTAATGAGCGAGCTAGGATGGACATAGTCAATATAACTATTTGTTCAGCACTTTTGAAATGTACAGCGACATAATTCAGAACATGGGCCGTTCTTACAGTATTCTTCCTGTACACCAAGTTAGAACCGTAGGATTAATAAAGCTGGCATAAAAGCAGACAATGAAAGTTCTTATAATATTCAATGATAACATTTCTCTAAAACAGGCTATAGGCTACATTTGTACCACCAAGTCAGAACAGTAGGCTAAGATATGAGGGGAAAAAAGACCAAATTATTAAGGTGAGGCACATGGGCTACTAACAGCTTACTACACAACATACACTAAGTATTACTTTCTTAGCTACAGCATACATATCTCCCTGGAATGTTACATAATTGATGCAGCAGCATACAATATATTTTTGGACTCACCTTGTTGTGCTGTGCTCACTTGAACAGGAAAGTGGCATGGCGGGTCCTTTGTGGGCAAATTCTGTCATCAAATTTTGTCATCAAAGTTTGGTATTCTCTGGATTTATGTTGCTTCAAGACAACTGAGAACTTGGAAAAACAAGGTCAAATCATGATGTTTGTGATCTTCAGGTTGGAGCTCTGGAAAGATTTTAAAACAGGTAAAAATACACCTTATGGAACAGCGGGGACTGTGAATAGACACACACAAAGGTACAGACACAGGCATTCACACACAAGCGCTAGTACACACACTCTACACACATGTAGATTGTTGTATGGTGATATTATATATTTTGTTTTGTAGATACGTAGTGGTGTAATATTATATTTTTTATTATATTTTATATATTATATTATATGTTATATGATGTACTGTTTTATCTTTTGTTTTATATATATAATGTAAATACTTTAATGTGTTTGGACCCTAGGAGGAGGAGGAAGTGGTGTAGGAGGAGGAAGTGGTGTAGCAGAAGAAAATGGTGTAGGAGGAGGAAGTGGTGGAGGAGGAGGAAGTAGTGGAGGAGAAGAAAATGGTGTAGGAGGAGGAGGAAGTGGTGTAGGAGGAGGAAGTGGTGTAGGAAGAGGAGGAAGAAATGGTGTAGGATTGGGAGGATGAAGTGGTGTAGGAGGAGGAGGTGGAGGAGGAAGTGATGTAGGAGGAGGTGGTGTAGGAGGAGGAAGAGGAAGTGGTGTAAGAGGAGGAGGAAGTGGTTTAGGAGGAGGAGGAAGTGGTGTAGGAGGAGGAGGATAAAGTGGTGTAGGAGGAGGATGAAGTGGTTTAGGAGGAGGGGGAGGAAGTGGTGTAGGAGGAGGAGGAGGAAGTGGTGTAGGAGGAGGATGAAGTGGTGTAGGAGGAGGGGGAGGAAGTGGTGCAGGAGGAGGAGGAAGTGGTGTAGGAGGAGGAGGAAGTGGTGTAGGAGGAGGGGGAGGAAGTCAGGAGGATAGCCTTATTTACGGTCGGCAGTCCAGAGCCGCCAGCGGCGGTCGGCAATCCAGAGCCTCCGGCAACGATTCACGGTCCGGAGTATCCGACGACGATCCACGGTAAGGTTCCACGGAAACGGAGGGATCAGAGTGTGGAGCGGGTGGGGGTGTACTGTCACGCCCTGACCTTAGAGAGCCTTCTTATTTCTCTATTTGGTTAGGTCAGGGTGTGATTTGGGTGGGCATTCTAGTTTGTCTATTTCTTTGTTGGCCGGGTATGGTTCCCATCAGTGTCAGCTGTCTATCGTTGTCTCTGATTGGGGATCATACTTAGGCAGTCCTTTTTCCCATCTTCAGTTGTGGGATCTTGTTTTTGCATAGTTGCTGTCCTGCAGAACTTTACGTTTCGTTTTGTATTTTGTTTTTGTTTTTGGTGTTCATTTTAAATAAAAGTAAGATGTTCGCCTACCACACTGCACCTTGGTCTAATTCATCGAACAAACATAACAAATGTAGTCATTCAGAACAGATTCACATGATCACCAAAGACAAAAAGGCACGATGTGCCACCTGAATGGAGCCAGCTACTGCTGTTACGGGACAAAACACAAGGCCTGTTGGAGTTTCTATGCTGATTGAGACAACATCTAAGAGTAATTACTAATCACCACTCTGTCCTCTAACCAGCTAATTCATATGGAGTAGATTAATCATTGATACCGAACTGATGATCATATTTACTCTTCACATTGAAATACATTTTACTAACCTTGTGTCTGCCTTACAATCTAGTGGCACAGAAGAATCTACAATGCCAGAAGGAGAGCTGAATAGGGCAGCGTCCCAAATGGTGCCCTATTCCCAATATAGTGCACTGTAAAAGTAGTGCACTGTTAATGGAATAGGGTGCCATTTGGGATGCACTCATAGAATTATCACTACTGCTCACTACTGACAGAATAAGCTGCCAGTCAAAAAGTGCACCTGCAGTTGTGCTGATTTGTCTGTAAGCTTCCGAATGCTGATTGATACTTGGCTGAAGCCTTAAGCATATGATTGACACCACATGATTACCGTTCACACATGACTGCCTCTTCCTGCAAGACCATCTCTCCATGGTCCATCATCATGTGACTACACGTGGATTCGCTAACAGTCAGGGATGGGCTGTCTGTCTGTCAGGGATGACCTGTCTGTCTGTCAGGGCTGGGCTGTCTGACAGTCAGGGATGGCCTGTCTGTCAGGGTTGGCCTGTCTGTCAGTCTGTCAGGGATAGGCTATCTGTCTGTCAGTCTGTCAGGGATGGGCTATCTGTCTGTCAGTCTGTCAGGGATGGCCTGTCTGTCAGTCTGTCAGGGATGGCCTGTCTGTCAGTCTGTCAGGGATGGGCTATCTGTCTGTCAGTCTGTCAGGGATGGGCTATCTGTCTGTCAGGGATGGCCTGTCTGTCAGTCTGTCAGGGATGGGCTATCTGTCTGTCAGTCTGTCAGGGATGGCCTGTCTGTCAGTCTGTCAGGGATGGCCTGTCTGTCAGTCTGTCAGGGATGGCCTGTCTGTCAGTCTGTCAGGGATGGCCTGTCTGTCAGTCTGTCAGGGATGGGCTATCTGACTGTCAGTCTGTCAGGGATGGCCTGTCTGTCAGTCTGTCAGGGATGGGCTATCTGTCTGTCAGTCTGTCAGGGATGGCCTGTCTGTCAGTCTGTCAGGGATGGCCTGTCTGTCAGTCTGTCAGGGATGGCCTGTCTGTCAGTCTGTCAGGGATGGGCTATCTGTCTGTCAGTCTGTCAGGGATGGGCTATCTGTCTGTCAGTCTGTCAGGGATGGCCTGTCTGTCTGTATTCACTGATAGACCTCTCAGATGGATTATTTACCCATGAAGATATACAGTTGGTTACCAGTTCGGATGCATTGAAGATACCTTTCATTGTACCAGCAAGCTGCATTGAGAAAACATTCTCATTTAGGACAATGATCTTTGGAAGCCAGCATAGGGATGTAGGGTAGCTCGGTAATATGTTGTGGATCATCTGTCATGTTTTGTCATTGGTTATCATGTCTTGTCTCTGTGCTTCCCTTCTATTTGTTTCCCTCTGCTGGTCTTATTAGGTTCTTTCCCTCTTTCTCTCCCTCTCTCGTTCTCTCCCCCTATCGTTCCGTTCCTGCTCCCAGCTGTTCCTCATTCTCCTAACTACCTCATTTACTCTTTTCACACCTGTCCCCTATTTTGCCCTCTGATTAGAGCCCCTATTTCTCCCTCTGTTTTCCGCTTCTGTCCTTGTCGGATCCTTGTATGATGTTTGCTGTTCTGTGTCCTTGTCTCGCCCTGTCGTGTTTTACCTTCTTCAGATGCTGCGTGTGAGCAGGTGTCTAGGTCTGTTACGGCCGGTGCCTTCCCGAAGCAACCTGCAGTCTGTGGTCGAGTCTCCAGTCAGTCCTCTCTACTGACGAGTGGATTTCAGTTTTCCTGTTTTGTTTTCACCTTGATAATTTCAAGGATTATCACTTTTGTCTAGAACTGGAATAAAGACTCTGTTTTCGTTAAGTCGCTTTTGGGTCCTCATTCACCAGCATAACATCATCCCCAAGCACGAACACACCCCTGTATTAGATCATCATTAACAAGGAAACTCCTGGTTATGAAAGCACAACAAGTGTGTAGATGTGTTGGCCTATATATGTTCACTTTAATTGTTTAGGCTTATGTTCCCTTCATGGGTTGAGATTGTAGTGGAACTGCAATATTGTCTAATGGCACACACCCTAAGATCCAATGTTAATGGAGAATCTATGGGGCCATGTTCCTAATGTAGCAGAACAAAAGAGACGGAATGATAGACCCAATGAGCCACCACAAATGAAAATGGTGACACATTCCCCTTTCAATGGAAAAGGCTGCAGTGAACATCAAGAATAGCTACATACTATGTATTATGTGGGATTATTTCTATTGAGATTTGCAGCACACTGTAGGTGTTACTTTAGTCAAGAATTCTTGCTGTTCTTCTTAATAGAACAAGTTCATGGCGGTTGTCAGTAAATCACAAAGTGTGAAAAAGTTTGTGAAGAAAAAGTACATGGTTAAAAATAATAAAGTAATAATGTACTGATGTATTTCTGAGGGAAAACACTAAGAAAGCCAAGCCAATTACCTAAGTGTTCCATGGTTTCCATTTTGTGCCAGTTGCATCCCTGTGGCTGAGGTAAAAGAAACAGCAGCTAGGGCACACAGCTACGCTGCTGACCATGGAGTCAATTATCCTCCCTCTGTCAGCCCCAGTGTCCCTCCTCCTCACCCTCCTCCTCCCCAGTCCTCCTCTCCCTCCTCCTCCCTCCTCTTCCCCCTCTCCTCCCCACTCCTCCCCCTCCTCCTTTTTCTCTCGTTCTCCCCTCGTCCCCCTTCCTCCCCACTCCTCCGCCCCCACCTCCTGCCCATGCTCCTGCTCAGTTCTCCTCCCCCTCTCCTCCCCACCTCTCCCCCTCCTCCTTCCTCTCTCGCCCCGTCCTCCCCACTCCTCTGCTCCCTCCTCCTGTTCCCTCCTGCCCATCCTCTTCCCCAGTCCTCCTCCCCCTCCTCCTCCCTCTCCTTCTCCCATCTGTGGAGCAGATAGAATTGGATCATAATTTGATCATAATTGGATCACTCAGAGGAATGATGATGACATGCCCTTGGCTGTAGAAAGGTTTTATGGAACCGCCGTATCACACACTGGTCTCCCTGAGTTTCACACACACACAACCATATGCAGGGTTTATGTCCTAGTCTAACCTTTGAAGAAGCTGGATGTATGCAGTTACATGCATTAAAGATAGATAGTCTCTCATAGCAAAGATTAACATTGACAATGGAACTGCATACCTAAAATAGCAAAATAAGGATGTTTGCTGAACATGTAGGCCTGAACTTAACATAGCAGGAGGAGTAGAAAGAACGGCCAATAGAGATGACCGACCCATGGAGCAGACTGATTGTATTCATACGCTGTAAAGTGAATGAGAGGGGAATCTTTGTAGGCTATGACTTCAGAGTTCAGGTCCTTCCCTGCCAACTCACCACCTTAACCTCACCTCACCTACCTCCTAAGCCGCAAGAGTTTAGGGTTACCAAGCAACTGTCATCCATGAGCCTTGCTATGTTGCTGTTCCATACAGAAGTGTTCACAGCTGGGGTTCACTGGAGCCTGGATGGACTGGCTGGCTAGCTGGCTGCTGGGGCAAAACTGAGTCAGTGTGGTCCTTTGGCCTTGGACACATGTTAACAAAGATATTTATAACTAAAGTAACACTAGGTTTCCTCTTTCATCTGCGATAATATATATGTGGTGAAGAATAAGACGTTTACCTTGTAAGGGTCAGCTTGCTAGAGGCTAGCTGGCTGGGACAGGAAGGAGAAGGCAGTTTAGCCAAGAGGTTACAATTTTGTTGCTTATGTTTCACTGTTTAACCTGAGGTATTGAAATGTATTGTTGATGAAGCCAAATCACATTAATGGTTGAAATAAATGCTTTTTATGGGTGCTGAACTACCAAGAAATCCATCTGCGATTTTTTAAATTCTAAAAGACAAATCTCTTTTTTCAACATTAGCATTTCCCTGACTACAGTAAGCCTGGGAACTGCATTAGTGTAGATCCGCTAAATAACATGGTTATGTGGGCAATTACACAAAGTGTGGAGTGAGTCTTTTTAGAAGTAAAAGCTTGATAGTGTTTTAGTGGATTGGATTTGATTATTCAGTTATAACCCACTTCAGCCTCCGTAGGGGCATTAACCCCAAACTGGCACCTCACTCAGGGAAGGGGACAGGGAGGAGAAATGGGGGAAGTGGGACAGGTGGTGGGGGACTTGGGACAACAAGGGGTATGTTTAATGTAGAGATGGACGGTAAACATTCACTGCATCCATTTTCAACAGCTGACATTTATTGACATTTAGGGCCCCTCAATGTCTCTCACAATGTAAACAACCTGGGAGACACATGACAAGTCAGATGGTTACTAAAGAAACTGAAACACAATAAAACATTTCTCTACTTTATATTTCAGCAGGAGTAATAACGTAAAATGTTCTTTCCATGTGAAAACAGTACGGCCTAAGAAGTAATAGGCCTAGATCCTCTGTGAAGGGCATTTCTTAGTTTGTAATCACAAAACTGGTTCCAGTCTTCTGGTAAATATCAGTAGATGAGAACATGTGACTGTACATAATTCTAATGTTTACAAAGCTTGTAAAAAGGTTGTTCAAGGTCTACCTTTAGGCACCGATTTGTCTTTTAACTGTGTTTTGGTTGTATATGGTTACTCTACTCTGTTGCTACGGAACTGTGGTGTAGGCAAACCAAGCATCCAGACGTGCTGTGCAGTCCTGTGGTGTGTGTGCTTGTGCGTGTGTGTGCTCTTACCATAGGCCTCCCGACACAGAGTTGACAGGTTTATTTGTTTCTCATGGCCCCTGGCTGTGGCCCTGGACTCCCTCTTGGGCTTTTTCAGTGTGAAACCAAATCCCTTAATTAATCCACTAAACAACCGTTCTACCATTAAAGCAATTACACTATCAGCAGCCATGAGGTCTGCAGCACTGAGAATAGGGATGGGTGACCTGCACCCCAACAGTGTTGTTGTTTCAGGCTCTGTGACTCAATGACACCCCATCTTCCAAGGTTTCCTTTGGAGAGAGAAGAGGCCTCTTGATTCTCTCTCTCTCTCTCTCTCTCTCTCTCTCTCTCTCTCTCTCCTCTCTCTCTCTCTCTCTCTCTCTCTCTCTCTCTCTCTCTCTCTCTCTCTCTCTCTCTCTCTCTCTCTCTCTCTCTCTTTCTCTCTCTCCACAACACTCCATTGTGTAAAAAGCCAGTAGCAGCTTCCTTGTGGCACTCCACCCCTTCAATGCAAATTTAAAAAATGGCAATGTAAATATACAACTATTTGGGTTGCTTATTTCTGCAAATTTCTAATTTAGTTTCTCATAACAGCAGCATTACACAACATTGAATGAGAACATCCATTTAGATTTGAACAGTCAGAGGGATACTTACACTAGCATGACGAATATGTGTAAATGGTACATAGCTGTGGCAGTGTTCATATCACTCTCTTTCCCTTGTCTGTTTCTCTCTCCTTTCCTCCCTGGTGTTAACCGCACAGGAAGAGACCTACCATTAGTCGCAAAGGGATCGGAGCTGAGAGATCGCCGTGGGAGACTGACACTACAGTGGTTCATTCCCCAGGTTGGTAACCACTTCATATAACCATGTGGGAATGTATCTACCCAGCCAGTGGAGTCATTTGTCTTTCCAACCAAATCTAAAATGTAGGGAGGTCAAAGTGGTCAGTTAAAGGGATGGTTACTTGAACAGATCAACAGATCAGGAGCCACTGGTAAGGAGGTACTGTTCAACCTCAGTAAAAATGAACCACGCAAAGGTGCTGAGGAGTCCAGAGTGGGGAAACTAAAATGAGTAACACTTCAGACTGTGTGTGGCCTGTGAATTTAAATGTATTCTTTGCTCTTTATGTTTCTGTCCCTGAACATCTCCTGAAGTGCTTTGGGCTATGAATTGGCCCACCTGCATTTCGAGTGTCATGTTTTGTCTTATATTGTCTTGTCATTTTGCTTTTCCTTCTGTTCGTTTTCCCCCCTGCTGGTCTTTTTAGGTTCGTTCCCCTTTTTCTCTCTCCCTTCCCTCTCTCTCTTCTCTCTATCGTTCCGTTCCTGCTCCCAGCTGTTCCTATTCCCCTAATCAATCATTTAGTCTTCCCACACCTGTTCCCTATCTTTTCCCCTGATTAGAGTCCCTATTTCTTCCCTTGTTTTCCGTTCCTGTCCTGTCGGATCCTTGTCTATTGTTCACCGTGCTGTGTCTGTGTATCGCCCTGTCGTGTCGTGTTTCCCTCAGATGCTGCGTGGTGAGCAGGTGTCTGAGTCTGCTACGTTCAAGTGCCTTCCCGAGGCAACCTGCAGTTCATGATCGAGTCTCCAGTCTGATCTCGTCATTACGAGTGGAATTATGCTTTATGATTGTAGATTTACTTTACTGGATTAAAGACTCTGTTTTCGCCAAGTCGCTTTTGGGTCCTCATTCACCTGCATAACAGAAGGATCCGACCAAAGAATGGACCCAGCGACTACAGACGCTCGTAACACTGCCGTCGAGATCCAAGGAGCCATGCTCGGCAGACACGAGCAGGAATTGTCTGCTGCTCGCCATGCCGTGGAGAACCTGGCCGCTCAGGTTTCCGACCTCTCTGGACAGTTCCAGAGTCTTTCTCGTGCCACCTGTTACTTCCTGGCCTGCCGAGCCTCCGGAACCTAGGGTTAATAACCCACCTTGCTACTCCGGGCAGCCCACGGAGTGCCGCTCCTTTCTCACCCAGTGTGATATTGTGTTCTCTCTCCAACCCAACACATACTCTAGAGAGAGAGCTCGGGTTGCTTGCGTCATTTCACTCCTTACTGGCCGGGCTCGAGAGTGGGGCACAGCTATCTGGGAGGCAAGGGCTGATTGTTCAAACAATTACCAGAACTTTAAAGAGGAGATGATTCGGGTTTTTGACCATTCAGTTTTTGGTAGGGAGGCTTCTAGGGCCCTGGCTTCCCTATGCCAAGGTGATCGATCCATAACGGATTACTCTATAGAGTTTCGCACTCTTGCTGCCTCTAGTGACTGGAACGAGCCGGCGTTGCTCGCTCGTTTTCTGGAGGGACTCCACGCAGTGGTCAAAGATGAGATTCTCTCTCGGGAGGTTCCTTCCAGTGTGGACTCTTTGATTGCTCTCGCCATCCGCATAGAACGACGGGTAGATCTTCGTCACCAAGCTCGTGGTAGAGAGCTCGCGTCAACTGTGTTTCCCTGCTCCGCATCGCAACCATCTCCCTCCTCTGGCTCAGAGACTGAGCCCATGCAGCTGAGAGGTATTCGCATCTCGACTAAGGAGAGGGAACGGAGGATCACCAACCGCATGTGCCTCTATTGCGGATTTGATGGACATTTTGTCAATTCATGTCCAGTAAAAGGCCAGAGCTCATCAGTAAGCGGAGGGCTACTGGTGAGCGCTACTACTCAGGTCTCTCCATCTAGATCCTGTACTACTATGTCGGTCCATCTACGCTGGACCGGTTCGGGTGCTACATGCAGTGCCTTGATAGACTCTGGGGCTGAGGGTTGTTTCATGGACGAAGCATGGGCTCGGAAACATGACATTCCTTTCAGACAGTTAGACAAGCCTACGCCCATGTTCGCCTTAGATGGTAGTCATCTTCCCAGTATCAGATTTGAGACACTACCTTTAACCCTCACAGTATCTGGTAACCACAGTGAGACTATTTCTTTTTTGATTTTTCGTTCACCTTTTACACCTGTTGTTTTGGGTCATCCCTGGCTAGTATGTCATAATCCTTCTATTAATTGGTCTAGTAATTCTATCCTATCCTGGAACGTTTCTTATCATGTGAAGTGTTTAATGTCTGCCATCCCTCCCATTTCTTCTGTCCCCACTTCTCAGGAGGAACCTGGCGATTTGACAGGAGTGCCAGAGGAATATCATGATCTGCGCACGGTCTTCAGTCGGTCCCGAGCCAACTCCCTTCCTCCTCACCGGTCGTATGATTGTAGTATTGATCTCCTTCCGGGGACCACTCCTCCTCGGGGTAGACTATACTCTCTGTCGGCTCCCGAACGTAAGGCTCTCGAGGATTATTTATCTGTGTCTCTTGACGCCGGTACCATAGTGCCTTCTTCCTCTCCGGCCGGGGCGGGGTTCTTTTTTGTTAAGAAAAAGGACGGTACTCTGCGCCCCTGCGTGGATTATCGAGGGCTGAATGACATAACGGTTAAGAATCGTTATCCGCTTCCCCTTATGTCATCAGCCTTCGAGATTCTGCAGGGAGCCAGGTGCTTTACTAAGTTGGACCTTCGTAACGCTTACCATCTCGTGCGCATCAGAGAGGGGGACGAGTGGAAAACGGCGTTTAACACTCCGTTAGGGCATTTTGAGTACCGGGTTCTGCCGTTTGGTCTCGCCAATGCGCCAGCTGTTTTTCAGGCATTAGTTAATGATGTTCTGAGAGACATGCTGAACATCTTTGTTTTTGTCTATCTTGACGATATCCTGATTTTTTCACCGTCACTCGAGATTCATGTTCAGCACGTTCGACGTGTTCTACAGCGCCTTTAGAGAATTGTCTCTACGTGAAGGCTGAGAAGTGCTCTTTTCATGTCTCCTCCGTTACTTTTCTCGGTTCCGTTATTTCCGCTGAAGGCATTCAGATGGATTCCGCTAAGGTCCAAGCTGTCAGTGATTGGCCCGTTCCAAGGTCACGTGTCGAGTTGCAGCGCTTTCTAGGTTTCGCTAATTTCTATCGGCGTTTCATTCGTAATTTCGGTCAAGTTGCTGCCCCTCTCACAGCTCTTACTTCTGTCAAGACGTGTTTTAAGTGGTCCGGTTCCGCCCAGGGAGCTTTTGATCTTCTAAAAGAACGTTTTACGTCCGCTCCTATCCTCGTTACTCCTGACGTCACTAGACAATTCATTGTCGAGGTTGACGCTTCAGAGGTAGGCGTGGGAGCCATTCTATCCCAGCGCTTCCAGTCTGACGATAAGGTTCATCCTTGCGCTTATTTTTCTCATCGCCTGTCGCCATCTGAACGCAACTATGATGTGGGTAACCGCTGAACTGCTCGCCATCCGCTTAGCCCTAGGCGAATGGCGACAGTGGTTGGAGGGGGCGACCGTTCCTTTTGTCGTTTGGACAGACCATAAGAACCTTGAGTACATCCGTTCTGCCAAACGACTTAATGCTCGTCAAGCCCGTTGGGCGTTGTTTTTCGCTCGTTTCGAGTTTGTGATTTCTTACCGTCCGGGTAGCAAGAACACCAAGCCTGATGCCTTATCCCATCTGTTTAGTTCTTCTGTGGCTTCTACTGATCCCGAGGGGATTCTTCCTTATGGGCGTGTTGTCGGGTTGACAGTCTGGGGAATTGAAAGACAGGTTAAGCAAGCACTCACGCACACTGCGTCGCCGCGCGCTTGTCCTAGTAACCTCCTTTTCGTTCCTGTTTCCACTCGTCTGGCTGTTCTTCAGTGGGCTCACTCTGCCAAGTTAGCTGGTCATCCCGGTGTTCGAGGCACTCTTGCGTCTATTCGCCAGCGCTTTTGGTGGCCGACTCAGGAGCGTGACACGCGCCGTTTCGTGGCTGCTTGTTCGGACTGCGCGCAGACTAAGTCAGGTAACTCTCCTCCTGCCGGTCGTCTCAGACCGCTTCCCATTCCTTCTCGACCATGGTCTCACATCGCCTTAGACTTCATTACCGGTCTGCCTTCGTCTGCGGGGAAGACTGTGATTCTTACGGTTGTCGATAGGTTCTCTAAGGCGGCACATTTCATTCCCTCGCTAAGCTTCCTTCCGCTAAGGAGACGGCACAAATCATCATTGAGAATGTGTTCAGAATTCATGGCCTCCCGTTAGACGCCGTTTCAGACAGAGGTCCGCAATTCACGTCACAGTTTTGGAGGGAGTTCTGTCGTTTGATTGGTGCTTCCGTCAGTCTCTCTTCCGGTTTTCATCCCCAGTCTAACGGTCAAGCAGAAAGGGCCAATCAGACGATTGGTCGCATATTACGCAGCCTTTCTTTTAGAAACCCTGCGTCTTGGGCAGAACAGCTCCCTGGGCAGAATACGCTCACAACTCGCTTCCTTCGTCTGCTACCGGGCTATCTCCGTTTCAGAGTAGTCTTGGGGACCAGCCTCCTCTGTTCTCGTCCCAGCTCGCCGAGTCCAGCGTTCCCTCCGCTCAGGCTTTTGTCCAACGTTGTGAGCGCACCTGGAGGAGGGTCAGGTCTGCACTTTGCCGTTACAGGCTGACTGTAGACTGTGAAAGCCGCCAATAAACGTAGGATTAAGAGTCCTAGGTATTGTCGCGGTCAGAGAGTGTGGCTTTCCACTCGTAACCTTCCCCTTACGACAGCTTCTCGCAAGTTGACTCTGCGGTTCATTGGTCCGTTCCGTGTCTCTCAGGTCGTCAATCCCTGTCGCTGTGCGACTGCTTCTTCCGCGACATCTTCGACGCGTCCACCCTGTCTTCCATGTCTCCTGTATTAAGCCTTTTCTTCGCGCCCCGTTCGTCTTCCCTCCCCCCGTCCTTGTCGAGGGCGCACCTATTTACAAGGTACGGAAGATCATGGACATGCGTTCGGGACGTGGTCACCAGTACTTGGTGGATTGGGAGTGTTACGGTCCTGAGGAGAGGAGTTGGGTTCCATCTCGGGACGTGCTGGACCGTTCGTTGATTGATGATTTCCTCCGTTGCCGCCAGGGTTCCTCTCGAGTGCGCCAGGAGGCGCTCGGTGAGTGGGGGGTACTGTCATGTTTTGTCATTGGTTATCATGTCT
Organism: Oncorhynchus gorbuscha; assembly: GCF_021184085.1. NCBI lineage: Eukaryota > Metazoa > Chordata > Actinopteri > Salmoniformes > Salmonidae > Oncorhynchus > Oncorhynchus gorbuscha. Next base: position 88,803,715 of record NC_060175.1, on the reverse strand, counting down.
TGTCTCTGTGCTTCCCTTCTATTCGTTTCCCTCTGCTGTTCTTATTAGGTTCTTTCCCTCTTTCTCTCCCTCTCTCGCTCTCTCTCTATCGTTCCGTTCCTGCTCCCAGCTGTTCCTCATTCTCCTAACTACCTCATTTACTCTTTTCAGACCTGTCCCCTATTTTGCCCTCTGATTAGAGCCCCTATTTCTCCCTCTGTTTTCCGCTTCTGTCCTTGTCGGATCCTTGTATGATGTTCGCTGTTCTGTGTCCTTGTCTCGCCCTGTCGTGTTTTACCTTCTTCAGATGCTGCGTGTGAGCAGGTGTCTAGGTCTGTTACGGCCGGTGCCTTCCCGAAGCAACCTGCAGTCTGTGGTCGAGTCTCCAGTCAGTCCTCTCTACTGACGAGTGGATTTCAGTTTTCCTGTTTTGTTTTCACCTTGATAATTTCAAGGATTATCACTTTTGTCTAGAACTGGAATAAAGACTCTGTTTTCGTTAAGTCGCTTTTGGGTCCACATTCACCAGCATAACATCATCCCCAAGCACGAACACACCGCTGTATTAGATCATCATTAACAAGGAAACTCCTGGTTATGAAAGCACAACAAGTGTGTAGATGTGTTGGCCTATATATGTTCACTTTAATTGTTTAGGCTTATGTTCCCTTCATGGGTTGAGATTGTAGTGGAACTGCAATATTGTCTAATGGCACACACCCTAAGATCCAATGTTAATGGAGAATCTATGGGGCCATGTTCCTAATGTAGCAGAACAAAAGAGACGGAATGATAGACCCAATGAGCCACCACAAATGAAAATGGTGACACATTCCCCTTTCAATGAAAAAGGCTGCAGTGAACATCAAGAATAGCTACATACTATGTATTATGTGGGATTATTTCTATTGAGATTTGCAGCACACTGTAGGTGTTACTTTAGTCAAGAATTCTTGCTGTTCTTCTTAATAGAACAAGTTCATGTCGGTTGTCAGTAAATCACAAAGTGTGAAAAAGTTTGTGAAGAAAAAGTACATGGTTAAAAAAGTCAAGGTAATAATGTACTGATGTATTTCTGAGGGAAAACACTAAGAAAGCCAAGCCAATTACCTAAGTGTTCCATGGTTTCCATTTTGTGCCAGTTGCATCCCTGTGGCTGAGGTAAAAGAAACAGCAGCTAGGGCACACAGCTATGCTGCTGACCATGGAGTCAATTATCCTCCCTCTGTCAGCCCCAGTGTCCCTCCTCCTCACCGTCCTCCTCCCCAGTCCTCCTCTCCCTCCTCCTCCCTCCTCTTCCCCCTCTCCTCCCCACTCCTCCCTCTCCTCCTTTTTCTCTCGTTCTCCCCTCGTCCCCCTTCCTCCCCACTCCTCCGCCCCCACCTCCTGCCCATGCTCCTGCTCAGTTCTCCTCCCCCTCTCCTCCCCACCTCTCCCCCTCCTCCTTCCTCTCTCGCCCCATCCTCCCCACTCCTCTGCTCCCTCCTCCTGTTCCCTCCTGCCCATCCTCTTCCCCAGTCCTCCTCCCCCTCCTCCTCCCTCTCCTTCTCCCATCTGTGGAGCAGATAGAATTGGATCATAATTTGATCATAATTGGATCACTCAGAGGAATGATGATGACATGCCCTTGGCTGTAGAAAGGTTTTATGGAACCGCCGTATCACACACTGGTCTCCCTGAGTTTCACACACACACAACCATATGCAGGGTTTATGTCCTAGTCTAACCTTTGAAGAAGCTGGATGTATGCAGTTACATGCATTAAAGATAGATAGTCTCTCATAGCAAAGATTAACATTGACAATGGAACTGCATACCTAAAATAGCAAAATAAGGATGTTTGCTGAACATGTAGGCCTGAACTTAACATAGCAGGAGGAGTAGAAAGAACGGCCAATAGAGATGACCGACCCATGGAGCAGACTGATTGTATTCATACGCTGTAAAGTGAATGAGAGGGGAATCTTTGTAGGCTATGACTTCAGAGTTCAGGTCCTTCCCTGCCAACTCACCACCTTAACCTCACCTCACCTACCTCCTAAGCCGCAAGAGTTTAGGGTTACCAAGCAACTGTCATCCATGAGCCTTGCTATGTTGCTGTTCCATACAGAAGTGTTCACAGCTGGGGTTCACTGGAGCCTGGATGGACTGGCTGGCTAGCTGGCTGCTGGGGCAAAACTGAGTCAGTGTGGTCCTTTGGCCTTGGACACATGTTAACAAAGATATTTATAACTAAAGTAACACTAGGTTTCCTCTTTCATCTGCGATAATATATATGTGGTGAAGAATAAGACGTTTACCTTGTAAGGGTCAGCTTGCTAGAGGCTAGCTGGCTGGGACAGGAAGGAGAAGGCAGTTTAGCCAAGAGGTTACAATTTTGTTGCTTATGTTTCACTGTTTAACCTGAGGTATTGAAATGTATTGTTGATGAAGCCAAATCACATTAATGGTTGAAATAAATGCTTTTTATGGGTGCTGAACTACCAAGAAATCCATCTGCGATTTTTTAAATTCTAAAAGACAAATCTCTTTTTTCAACATTAGCATTTCCCTGACTACAGTAAGCCTGGGAACTGCATTAGTGTAGATCCGCTAAATAACATGGTTATGTGGGCAATTACACAAAGTGTGGAGTGAGTCTTTTTAGAAGTAAAAGCTTGATAGTGTTTTAGTGGATTGGATTTGATCATTCAGTTATAACCCACTTCAGCCTCCATAGGGGCATTAACCCCAAACTGGCACCTCACTCAGGGAAGGGGACAGGGAGGAGAAATGGGGGAAGTGGGACAGGTGGTGGGGGACTTGGGACAACAAGGGGTATGTTTAATGTAGAGATGGACGGTAAACATTCACTGCATCCATTTTCAACAGCTGACATTTATTGACATTTAGGGCCCCTCAATGTCTCTCACAATGTAAACAACCTGGGAGACACATGACAAGTCAGATGGTTACTAAAGAAACTGAAACACAATAAAACATTTCTCTACTTTATATTTCAGCAGGAGTAATAACGTAAAATGTTCTTTCCATGTGAAAACAGTACGGCCTAAGAAGTAATAGGCCTAGATCCTCTGTGAAGGGCATTTCTTAGTTTGTAATCACAAAACTGGTTCCAGTCTTCTGGTAAATATCAGTAGATGAGAACATGTGACTGTACATAATTCTAATGTTTACAAAGCTTGTAAAAAGGTTGTTCAAGGTCTACCTTTAGGCACCGATTTGTCTTTTAACTGTGTTTTGGTTGTATATGGTTACTCTACTCTGTTGCTACGGAACTGTGGTGTAGGCAAACCAAGCATCCAGACGTGCTGTGCAGTCCTGTGGTGTGTGTGCTTGTGCGTGTGTGTGCTCTTACCATAGGCCTCCCGACACAGAGTTGACAGGTTTATTTGTTTCTCCTGGCCCCTGGCTGTGGCCCTGGACTCCCTCTTGGGCTTTTTCAGTGTGAAACCAAATCCCTTAATTAATCCACTAAACAACCGTTCTACCATTAAAGCAATTACACTATCAGCAGCCATGAGGTCTGCAGCACTGAGAATAGGGATGGGTGACCTGCACCCCAACAGTGTTGTTGTTTCAGGCTCTGTGACTCAATGACACCCCATCTTCCAAGGTTTCCTTTGGAGAGAGAAGAGGCCTCTTGGGATTCTCTCTTCTCTCTCTCTCTCTCTCTCTCTCTCTCTCTCTCTCTCTCTCTCTCTCTCTCTCTCTCTCTCTCTCTCTCTCTCTCTCGCTCTCTCTCTCTCTCTTTCTCTCTCTCCACAACACTCCATTGTGTAAAAAGCCAGTAGCAGCTTCCTTGTGGCACTCCACCCCTTCAATGCAAATTTAAAAAATGGCAATGTAAATATACAACTATTTGGGTTGCTTATTTCTGCAAATTTCTAATTTAGTTTCTCATAACAGCAGCATTACACAACATTGAATGAGAACATCCATTTAGATTTGAACAGTCAGAGGGATACTTACACTAGCATGACGAATATGTGTAAATGGTACATAGCTGTGGCAGTGTTCATATCACTCTCTTTCCCTTGTCTGTTTCTCTCTCCTTTCCTCCCTGGTGTTAACCGCACAGGAAGAGACCTACCATTAGTCGCAAAGGGATCGGAGCTGAGAGATCGCCGTGGGAGACTGACACTACAGTGGTTCATTCCCCAGGTTGGTAACCACTTCATATAACCATGTGGGAATGTATCTACCCAGCCAGTGGAGTCATTTGTCTTTCCAACCAAATCTAAAATGTAGGGAGGTCAAAGTGGTCAGTTAAAGGGATGGTTACTTGAACAGATCAACAGATCAGGAGCCACTGGTAAGGAGGTACTGTTCAACCTCAGTAAAAATGAACCACGCAAAGGTGCTGAGGAGTCCAGAGCGGGGAAACTAAAATGAGTAACACTTCAGACTGTGTGTGGCCTGTGAATTTAAATGTATTCTTTGCTCTTTATGTTTCTGTCCCTGAACATCTCCTGAAGTGCTTTGGGCTATGAATTGGCCCACCTGCATTTCGAGTGTCATGTTTTGTCTTAGCCCTAGGCGAATGGCGACAGTGGTTGGAGGGGGCGACCGTTCCTTTTGTCGTTTGGACAGACCATAAGAACCTTGAGTACATCCGTTCTGCCAAACGACTTAATGCTGTGTTTTAAGCCCGTTGGGCGTTGTTTTTCGCTCGTTTAGAGTTTGTGATTTGAAATCAGCAAGAACACCAAGCCTGATGCCTTATCCCATCTGTTTAGTTCTTCTGTGGCTTCTACTGATCCCGAGGGGATTCTTCCTTATGGGCGTGTTGTCGGGTTGCCAGTCTGGGGAATTGAAAGACAGGTTAAGCAAGCACTCACGCACACTGAGTCGCCGGGCGCTTGTCCTAGTAACCTCCGTTTTGTTCCTGTTTCCACTCGTCTGGCTGTTCTTCAGTGGGCTCAGCCAAGTTAGCTGGTCATCCCGGTGTTCGAGGCACTCTTGCGTCTATTCGCCAGCGCTTTTGGTGGCCGACTCAGGAGCGTGACAGCGCCGTTTGAGGCAAGCTTGTTCGGACTACGCGCAGACTAAGTCAGGTAAAAATCCTCCTGCCGGTCGTCTCAGATAAATACCCATTATTTATTCGACCATGGTCTCACATCTCCCAGACTTCATATTTACCGGTCTGCCTTTGTCTGAATGGGAAGAGTGATTCTTACGGTTGTCGATAGGTTCTCTAAGGCGGCACATTTCATTCCCCTCGCTAAACTTCCTTCCGCTAAGGAGACGGCACAAATCATCATCGAGAATGTGTTCAGAATTCATGGCCTCCCGTTAGACGCCGTTTCAGACAGAGGTCCGCAATTCACGTCACAGTTTTGGAGGGAGTTCTGTCGTTTGAAACCTCAGTCTCTCTTGGTTTCATCCCCAGTCTAACGGTCAAGCAGAGAGGGCCAATCAGACGATTGGTCGCATACAAACGCAGCCTTTCTTTCAGAAACCCTGCGTCTTGGGCAGAACAGCTCCCCTGGGCAGAATAGCTCACAACTCGCTTCCTTCGTCTGCTACCGGGTTATCTCCGATTTCAGAGTAGTCTGGGTTACCAGCCTCCTCTGTTCTCATCCCAGCTTGCCGAGTCCAGCGTTCCCTCCGCTCAAGGCGTTTGTCCAACGTTGTGAGCGCACCTGGAGGAGGGTGAGGTCTGCACTTTGCCGTTACAGGGCACAGACTGTGAGAGCGCCAGTGGGGTTTAAACGTAGGATTAAGAGTCCAAGGTATTCTGCGGCCAGAGAGTGTGGCTTTCCACTCGCAACCTTCCTCTTACGACAGCTTCTCAGTAAGTTGACTCCAGAGGTTCATTGGTCCGTTCCGTGTCTCCCAGGTCGTCAATCCTGTCGCTGTGCATCTTCTTCCGCGACATCTTCGTCGCGTCCATCCTGTCTTCCATGTCTCCTGTGTCAAGCCCTTTCTTCGCACCCCGTTCGTCTTCCCTCCCCCTCCCGTCCTTGGAGAGCGCACCTTTTACAAGGCTGACGTAGGATCATGGACATGCGTTCTAGGGAGGGGGTCACCAAGGTACTTAGCAGGATTGGGAGGGTTACGGTCCTGAGGAGAGGAGTTGGGTTCCGTCTCGGGACGTGCTGGACCGTTCACTTATTGATGATTTCCTCCGTGGAGAGAACGGAGGATTGACTCCTCGAGTGCGCCAGAGGCGCTCGGTGAGTTGGGGGTACTGTCATGTTTTGTCTTATATTGTCTTGTCATTTTGCTTTTCCTTCTGTTCGCTTTCCCCCTGCTGGTCTTTTTAGGTTCGTTCCCCTTTTTCTCTCTCCCTTCGAGATCATGGAACGGGCTCTCTCTCTTCTCTCTATCGTTCCGTTCCTGCTCCCAGCTGTTCCTATTCCCCTAATCAATCATTTAGTCTTCCCACACCTGTTCCCTATCTTTTCCCCTGATTAGAGTCCCTATTTCTTCCCTTGTTTTCCGTTCCTGTCCTGTCGGATCCTTGTCTATTGTTCACCGTGCTGTGTCTGTGTATCGCCCTGTCGTGTCGTGTTTCCCTCAGATGCTGCGTGGTGAGCAGGTGTCTGAGTCTGCTACGTTCAAGTGCCTTCCACCGATATGGCAACCTGCAGATGATCGAGTCTCCAGTCTGTTCTCAGATTAGGGGGAGTGGAATTATGCTTTATGATTGTAGATTTACTTTACTGGATTAAAGACTCTGTTTTCGCCAAGTCGCTTTTGGGTCCTCATTCACCTGCATAACATCGAGACCACTCTGAATGATTTTCATCCAAACTGGCCGACGACTCTGCTATCCCTGAAACACTTGCTTTCAGCAGGCAGCCGCTAGAAGGATGAGAGCAGAGGAGCGCAAGCAGTCTCAGTTGAATGACTAGTCTTGAAACCTGACTGATTTGGATCAAGAAAGGTCAACTGGTAAGTGTACCATTGTGTTGACCTCCCTGCTGTGTTTTATAGGCCCCTAATGGAATACTATATTAGACTATTTGAAATCACAAAACAGGCAGAAATCTTCATCCACCTCCCGAATGGTGCTGTGGTCTAGTGGCACAGTGCTAGCTGGGGCGGTACACAATTGGCCCAGCGTTGTCTGGGTTAGGGGAAGATTTGTCCGGCAGAGATGTTCTTGTCCCATCACGCACTAGTGACTCCTGTGATTGGCCGGGTGCAGTGCATGGTCGCCAGGCGTATGGTGTTTCCTCTGACACATTGGTGCGGCTGGCTTCCGGGTTAAATGGGCATTGTGTCAAGAAGCAGTGCGGCTTGGTTGGGTTTTGTTTCGGAGGACGCACGGCTCTCGACCTTCGCCTCTCCCGAGTCCATAGGAGAGTTGCAGCGATGAGACAAGACTGTAACTACCAATTGGATACCATGAAAAAGGGGTTAAAACATATATATATTATAATAAAGCGTGGTAGAAAGTGGCTTTAAGAACAAATAAATATTTATTCATCCAATGTCTCAGAATGAATTTATTTCACGACAGACAAAAAAAATCTTCATATTTCACGTCACAAATATCCTTCCCCCCTGATACCTGAATGTGTGAGTGAGTGCGACCTGTGGTCTCCGCCCTCCAATAATGGCACATTAGCATTGTCTGCCCCCCCAACCCCTCTTTTATGCTGCTGCTACTCTCTGTTTATCACATATGCATAGTCACTTTATATCTACATATCTACATGTACATACTACCTCAATCAGCCTGACTAACCGGTGTCTGTATGTAGCCTCGCTACTTTTATAGCCTCGCTACTGTATAAATCCTCGCTACTGTTTTTCACTGTCTTTTAACTGTTGTTTTTATTTCTTTACTTACCTTTTGTTCACCTAATACCTTTATTGGCCTTGCAGACAGACAGGGGCTGTGTCTGAAAGGCCACCCCAGTCTCTCTATATTCAAACACAGTGCACTACAGGGAATAGGGTGGCATTTCAGACACACTGAGGAGAGCTCCTCTGCAGTGCTCTCTAGCCTCAATCAGAGGCGCTTGATTTGATTAAGTCTTGAGCTCTGTGATTTTAAGTAGTGGATCCCATTGTAAATCGATGCTGAATGACATTACTCCTGTAAGGCAGTCAGTGGGGGTTTAAAGGGTGCTGAATGACAGACTCCTGTAAGGCAGTCAGTGGGATTTAAAGGGTGCTGAATGACCACCTGTAAGGCAGTCAGTGGGGGTTTAAAGGGTGACAAATGACAATACTCCTGTAAGGCAGTCAGTGGGGGTTTAAATGGTGTTGAATGACAGTACTCCTGTAAGGCAGTCAGTGGGGATTTAAAGGGTGCTGAATGACAGTACTCCTGTAAGGCAGTCAGTGGGGGTTTAAAGGGTGCTGAATGACAGTACTCCTGTAAGGCAGTCAGTGGGGGTTTAAATGGTGTTGAATGACAGTACTCCTGTAAGGCAGTCAGTGGGGATTTAAAGGGTGCTGAATGACAGTACTCCTGTAAGGCAGTCAGTGGGGGTTTAAAGGGTGCTGAATGACAGTACTCCTGTAAGGCAGTCAGTGGGGGTTTAAAGGGTGCTGAATGACAGTACTCCTGTAAGGCAGTCAGTGGGGGTTTAAAGGGTGCTGAATGACAGTACTCCTGTAAGGCAGTCAGTGGGGGTTTAAAGGGTGCTGAATGACAGTACTCCTGTAAGGCAGTCAGTGGGGGTTTAAAGGGTGCTGAATGACAGTACTCCTGTAAGGCAGTCAGTGGGGGTTTAAAGGGTGCTGAATGACAGTACTCCTGTAAGGCAGTCAGTGGGGGTTTAAAGGGTGCTGAATGACAGTACTCCTGTAAGGCAGTCAGTGGGGGTTTAAAGGGTGCGCCAAGGATAAGTGTACGTACCGCCTGGCAAGCTAATAACAGTCAGCCTGAATCCAACTGCCCTGAAAGGCTCATTTAACCCTCTATCTCCTCCCAGAATGGGAATTTCATTTGCTGGCTGTTTAACTAGTGAAACCTTAATGAAATTTGAAAGCAGGCTGGGGAGGAGAAAAGCTGGGAGGAGCAGTGGGGTAACGACATCGGCAGAAATGGTTATTTCTAGAAAAACTCTGGATAGGAAGAGAATGAGCTTCTTCTTTTAATTCTGTCCCCAGCCACCAGGCCATAGAGGGACTCGTCTGGGACATCTTGGGCCCGATCAGAGCAGTCTCTGATGGGACTAACAAATGCCAGAAGCCCTTGATTTTATCTCCCGGAGCAGGGGGACTTTGTTAGCCCCTCTATAATATAGTGAATGCAGGCATAGCTCTAATTTAATTTACTGGGCTGCCTCACCTGCTACCATTGTTACCCCATAGGTTCTGTCATTACTTCTGGCCTAGATACTCAGCCCCAGCCTCAGCTCCTCTACAGAAGACAGTCTGATGATGAAGGCTGCTGTTTTTCTATTACATAGAAGGGAGAGAAGAGGATCAATGACAATAAGAGAGGGAGACAGAGGTAATGTAACTCTATAGTGCTGTTTGTAGACCAGCCTCTACTTTTCCATACAATATGTGTATATGAGTAGCTTTTTGTGAAAGTGTGCATGTATGTGTACATCTGTGAGTACGTGCCTGTGTGTTTGTGGTGGTATCTGAGTGCTTGTGTGTGCGCGCATCCGTGTATGTCTGTTGTGCAGAGTGCTTGACCTTCAGGGAGACAAGGTTACATTCCAGGGCACAGCTGGTGAGAGGAGAAGTTGACAAGATGCTCCCTGAATTAATGATATGAGCCAAGGTCAAGTATATAGCTGATTATGCACCTCATATTATCCTGGCAGAGAGGGAGGGAGGGAGGGAGGGCAAAACACACTGGAGACGTGATTATGATTATGCACCAATGCCCCAGGCTGCATCCCAAATTACACCCTATTTCCTATATAGTGCACTACAGCACTATAGGGCCCTGGTCAAAAATTGTGCACTAAGTATAAAATAGGGTGTCATTTGGGACACAAGCCCCAGCCACATGACTCTCCTCCTTATAGCCTGGAGGAGCAGGAGAGACAGTGGATTGGTACTGGAAATGTTACGTAAGATGAAGATTTAAAAAAGTAAGGAATGTATTTCCACTGGTTGCATGTCTTTGCATAGCTGCCTTCCCCCTGAACGGGTGTGAAGCCCAGCCGAGTGTGAGGAGATCGGTCTTGGAGACAGAGCAACATCCTGAAAACATGTAATAATCAGGATGGGGCCGCTGTTAATTTGAGATGTTAGTGCAGTGGAGTGGGTAATGACATGGGAACCTGCTTCCTCCTCCCTCTCCCTCTCCCTCTCCCTCTCCCTCTCCCTCTCCCTCTCCCTCTCTTTGCCTGCTGCAAGTTGGTATCTGTGGCTGGGCTCAGCTCACCCCCTCTCCCTTCTCCTATCCTCTCGCTCTCTGGAGTCACTTCTCCATGACAGCTTCTCACCAGGAGAAAATTGAAGAAGGAGGGGAGAGATGAAAGGTGCATATTACCCTGTTCATGTAAGTGATTGGCCCTTAGAAAAGTGTCATGAACATCAGACAGAGACAGACCAACTGAGAGACCGGTGGACAGAAGCAATCACACTGGGATTTTAAAGGTTTGACTTTATTTAATTTAATGTGTTTCAATCATGTGCAGCTGATTAATGGCCAGATACAGCTTTTCTATGAGTGGAAAGTGCCTTACAGCACTGACAGCACTGACGTTTTGAGGAGTATGACACAGGAAGTATAAAAGGTTGGTTTTATAATAGTGACAATGTATTTCTAGACCACTGTTGTAGGAGGTTGGGGAGGAAAAATAAAAATGTTATGTTTTTTTGCTGTTCCCATGGAGAGTTACTCTGTTAGACAGAAGGAATGGATTCACACTCTCTTGACACCTCTAAATCAGGTTCCCACAGTGCCCCCTAGAGGCGATTATAGAAACAGAAATAGTCTCCTGGTGGCAGGAAACTGTTGAAACACTTCAAAGAGAGGTGAGATATTGGGTTCAGATAGCTTCACCATCTTTAACAACACATTCCTGAATGCTTTCTCTCTGGTTCTAATATATGAGATAGATATTGGATATATTCATATATTATTAACAGATATTTGACATCTACATGTGTGAACTCCTTCAAGAATGTTGGAAAAGCATTCCAGATGAAGCTGGTTGAGAGAATGCCAAGAGTGTGCAAAGCTGTCATCAAGGCAAAGGGTGGCTAATTTGAAGAATCTAAAATCTAAAATATATTTTTATTTGTTTAACACTTTTTTGGTTACTCCATGATTCCATATGTGCTATTTCACAGTGTTGATTTCTTCACTATTATTCTAAAATGTAGAAAATAGTAAAAAATAAAGAAAAACCCTTGAATGAGTAGGTGTGTCCAAACATTTGACTGGTACTGTATGTCTACATAACCACAATATATCCAGACATTAAGGTCCAGAGCGTTCAAGATTATTTCAAGGTCTTGAATTAATTTCTGTATTGCAGTCAGTAGCAGGAATACAAAGACGCTTACCTGTAATCCCACTATTATTGATATCATCATATAAATGATGCCACAATTTCATAGAAAACAACTGACTTCCATGTCAAAAATTCCCTGTAAAGCTGTAATCAATCTGTGAATGTAGGTACAAAGCCACATGGGCGACAAATCAGACTGGGAATACTCACAGGCATATTTAATCAGGCCCAGAGATGTCTCACCGCCTTGTGTTGTGTGCAGCTGTCCTCCTACGTGAGACAGGGCATCCTTCTCAGGATAGAGTAGAGCTCTGCAAACAGACAAACAGACAGCATACAGGAAAAGGTTGCATACAGGAAAAGGTGACAGGTTGGCGGAAAAAAATATGTATATACTCTGCGCTGTGTCAGCACAATGGACAGAGCGCGCCGCGGTGTGTGTAGGGGACTATGGAAAGCCACAGGGTGGTTAGCTTGATGCCTTTGGGTTCCCATAGAAAGCGTGAAAAACGCTTCTCACCTCTCTTCTCTGTGGTAGGCTAAGTGAATAACATAATATGTCTCCACCTGTAATATTTTATTGTGATTTATAAAGGTGGGGTTAAGTTTATCGTTGAAGCTACTTCAATCAACTCTGCCTCATGCTTCACCACTACCGAGTTAGGTAGCTTCTTAGTTAGCTGTAAAAAGCATTAGTGTTATTAGCTCGAAACAGCTAATCTCTGCCACGATGGGTATCAGAAATTGGCTTCGCCAAAGTACCCAAACAAAGGAGGAGAAGGAGAGTGATGAACAGCAGCAGCATCAAGGAGGCTCTGTGTGCCCTGGACCCAGAGAGCCATGACTTTCTAGATGTGAAAAATGTGAAACCACTGCTGGATCTAAGCAAAACATATTTGGTGTAAACTGAGTTTAGTGTGCTCGCCAGATTTTACAGACTGATATCTCCCACTCTGGCTCCCATGAGGACAAATGGACCCTACTTGATATCCTACAATGATTCTCTGGACCTCTCTCTGCTATGCCGACCGTGCACTGAAACATGGCCAGACTTTTGGAGCATCCACAGCTACATGCGATAATAAATGTTCCACTTTGACAAACGTGTTCAGTGAACAGAAGAAGCATGTTACACCCGAGGAAAGCTCAACTAATCCAACGGCATTTGAGGAGGATCTAACAAGACGATTTCGGGGAGAATGGAATGATCGATTACTCAGGAAGTTCCACAGAGAATCAAGGAGGCTGCAATTTGAAAATATAAGATTGAAACAATCTAGTTGTTTGTTTTTGATTTTTATCAAAATCTTGCTTTAGTGTGTAGGGCGCTGTCCATGGTGCTGATAGAGCACAGCAGCGATTTCGTGCAATTGAACCTACATTATATTATGATTTTCTTGGTAACCTATTTTTGTTGTTGTTGCTGTAAATGGAATTGTACGTATTGGAAACGTGTTTATGGTAGGCTGGCATTGCTTAATTGATAACATGGGTCGAATTTGATTCACAGAAGTGCATTATGCCACATCACAACGTGTTGCTGAACTCTTGAGTGAGCAGCAGGCTTCTCCATGGTTAAAGCGGGCCTGTATAGGCCTATTTATTTGGCAAGACAGCTGTTCATGGCTGCATCTCACCGTAGTAGGCTGTTGGCTACATCTCACCGTAGTAGGCTGTTGGCTACATCTCACCGTAGTAGGCTGTTGGCTACATCTCACCGTAGTAGGCTGTTGGCTACATCTCACCGTAGTAGGCTGTTGGCTACATCTCACCGTAGTAGGCTGTTGGCTACATCTCACCGTAGTAGGCTGTTGGCTACATCTCACCGTAGTAGGCTGTTGGCTACATCTCACCGTAGTAGGCTGTTGGCTACATCTCTCCGTAGTAGGCTGTTGGCTACATCTCTCCGTAGTAGGCTGTTGGCTACATCTCACCGTAGTAGGTTGTTGGCTATGTTTTGGTTATATGGATCTCCATTCGCCTTTTGTTTACTACATTTGTTTACTGTTAATGTAACAAGCCTAAATATACACTATATATACAAAGGTATGTGGACATCCCTTCAAATTAGTGGATTCGGCTGTTTCAGCCAGACCTGTTGTTGACAGGCGTATAAACTTGAGCATACATCCATGCAATCTCCATAGACAAACATTGGCAGTAGAATGGCCTTACTGAAGAGCTCAGTGACTTTCAACGTGGCACCGTCATAGGGTGTCACCTTTCCAACAAGTCAGTTTATCAAATTTCTGCCCTGCTAGAGCTGCCCCGGTCAACTGTAAGTGCTGTTATTGCGAAGTGGAAACGTCTAGAAGCAACAACAGTTGAGCCGCGAAGTGATAGGCCACACAAGCTTCCAGAATGAGACCGCCAAGTTCTGAAGCCAAACTAAAAATATTTTGTCCTCGGTTGTAACACTCACTACCGAGTACCAAACTGCCTCTAGAAGCAACGTCTACACAAGAACTGTTCGTCAGGAGCTTCATGAAATTGGTTTCTATGGACGAGCAGCTGCACACAAGCCTAAGATCACCATGCACAATGCCAAGCGTCGGCTGGAATGGTGTAAAGTTCACCGCCATTGGAGCAGTGGAAAAGCGCTCTGAGCAGTGATGAAACACGTTTAACCATCTGGCATTGTGACGGACAAATCTGGGTTTGGCGCATGCCAGGAGAACGCTACCTGCCCCAATGCATAGTGCATTGGGGCAGGTAGGTGGAGGAGGAATAATGGTCTGGGGTTGTTTTTCATGGTTTGGGCTAGGCTCCTTAGTTCCAGTGAAGGGAAATCTTAACTCTACAGCAGGTGTATTCACTACAATGATCTCAACCCCATCAAACACCTTTGGGATGAATTGGAACGCTGACTGCGAACCAGGCCTAATTGCCCAACATCAGTGCCCGACCTCATTAATGCTCTTGTAGCTAAATGGAAACAAGTCCGAGCAGAAATATTCCAACATCTAGTGGAAATCCTTCCCAGAAGAGTGGAGGCTGTTATAGTCACAAAGGGGAGACCAACTCCGTATTAATGCCAATGAGCATTTGTCCACATACTTTTGGCAATGTGGTGTATCTATCTTGTAGCCTACAGTATATTCATTACCAAAACTGCCTTGCTGTATATAAATCCAATGCAAGAACCCAATAAAATGTTGCCCTCTCGTCGATTTCAACAGCCCCCTTAGTCACTTTATCCTGGCACTGGGTCTGGTGGTACGTAGTGTGTGTGTGGTGTGTTGGTGTCTTTGGTGAGTTTGGCATGTGTGGCAGGAATGAAGTGTTGTTTAAAATGCTGGAGTCCAGCAAACAAACCTGGATGATCTGTCTCCCAAAAGAGTGTGATTATCTCACCATGCAGCCACACTGTCACACACTGATCTGTTTCACCTGTCCTTGTGATTGTCTCCACCCCCTCCAGGTGTCGCTTATTTTCCCTGGTGTATTTATCCCTGTGTTTCCTATCTCTCTGTGTCATTTCCACTTGTATGTTCAAGTCAACCAGTGAGGTTTTTCCCCTGTGTTTCTATTCTATTCTACTAGTCCTCCTGCTTTTGACCTTTGCCTGTTTCTGGACTCCATGCCTGACCTCATGCCTGCCTGCCATTCTGTACCTCTGGAACTCTGAACTGGTTTTGACCTTTTGCCTGTCCACAACCATTCTCTTGCTTAACCCTTTTGGATTGTTAATTAATAAACATCTTGGACTCTAACCAGCTGCCTCTTCTGTCTGCATCTGGGTCTCGCCTTGTGCCCTTATACACACATGCAGTGTGTTTACTGTTGACAGTCTAAACCACGTGACCAATGGACCACTACTAGACCCCAGAGCTCAGATCAAAACACCAACACAATCAACATAGTTAAAGGCATTTTTCCCCTCTTTTGGGCATGACCTTTGGTGAAACACACCCTTATTCATCAGTGTCTGTAGTTGACTTTTGTTTTAGTTGATAAGCTTTGGCTCTGGGCTTTTTGGAGAGCATCAACATCACTTGTATGGCAGGTGGGCTAGTGGTTAGAGAATTGGGCCAGTTAAGGTGAAAAATGTGTCTATGTACCTTTGAACAAGGCACTTAAACCTAATTTGTGCCGTGGGCGTTGAAACAGTGGAACAACACATTCCACTGCACCTATCTGGTGTATGTTACAATAAAACATGTTTTTTTCATGTGAGTGACAAAGTGACTTTACCTCTATTTGGTCACCCCGTCATGCCATGCTCTGTCACAGGGCGGAGGGAGGAGAGCAGAGGAGAAACACCAATGAGGTGTCAGGAGAGATGACAGGCTGTCTTTAATGAAGCAGATAGTGTAATGACCTCAACATGCAGGCTGTACGTACAGCTAAAAGAGAGACCAGGGGCGAGGGAGAGAAAGAGGGGACAGGAGGAAGGGACAGGAAGGTGGAAGGGAGGGTGAGAGTTAGTAAGGAGGCTGATGGCTAGCGATATCGATTGGTAGCTAAAGACCTATAAAAGGAGAGCCAGAGATACACGCTGGCCTTTCTTCACCTACTCTCTCCTCATGTTCTCCCTTTTTCCTCCACTTCCCTCCCCCTGTCGTTCTGCTCAACCCCACAGTCCCATCTAACTCATAGATTCACATCATCTGACTCCCATCCAGCCCAGCTCTAATAGCAGCATTTACAGATAAATAGCCTCAACCACAGCCATCTCATTTTGAATAACAATACAGGCAGATGCATGTGTCTGTAGTCCTTGTTTCGGCTTCCCAGTTGGGTAAATGGAGCTGGCGAGGGCTAAGGGCGTTGGGGCGTTTGACTAAGACTGCAACAGCCATGTATTGCTCCTTCTGTCTGTCTGTGTGCCCATGCAGGCATAGCGCTGTGGCATGAGAGAAATGACCCTCTCTCACACAAGACTGTTTCCCCCTCCAGCGGATTGCTCCTTCTGTCTGTCTGTGTGCCCATGCAGGCATAGCGCTGTGGCATGAGAGAAATGACCCTCTCTCACACAAGACTGTTTCCCCCTCCAGCGGATTGCTCCTTCTGTCTGTCTGTGTGCCCATGCAGGCATAGCGCTGTGGCATGAGAGAAATGACCCTCTCTCACACAAGACTGTTTCCCCCTCCAGCGGATTGCTCCTTCTGTCTGTCTGTGTGCCCATGCAGGCATAGCGCTGTGGCATGAGAGAAATGACCCTCTCTCACACAAGACTGTTTCCCCCTCCAGCGGATTGCTCCTTCTGTCTGTCTGTGTGCCCATGCAGGCATAGCGCTGTGGCATGAGAGAAATGACCCTCTCTCACACAAGACTGTTTCCCCCTCCAGCGGATTGCTCCTTCTGTCTGTCTGTGTGCCCATGCAGGCATAGCGCTGTGGCATGAGAGAAATGACCCTCTCTCACACAAGACTGTTTCCCCCTCCAGCGGATTGCTCCTTCTGTCTGTCTGTGTGCCCATGCAGGCATAGCGCTGTGGCATGAGAGAAATGACCCTCTCTCACACAAGACTGTTTCCCCCTCCAGCGGATTGTTCCTTCTGTCTGTCTGTGTGCCCATGCAGGCATAGCGCTGTGGCATGAGAGAAATGACCCTCTCTCACACAAGACTGTTTCCCCCTCCAGCGGATTGCTCCTTCTTAATCAAAAAGCTCATTACAGCACATGCAGGTTGCCTGTCTCTTATGACTTGCAGAAATGTGATATGGCTACCTCTGGAAGTCGATGCAATTATCGACAGGGTAGAGACAGGGAAAAGGGGAAAAGACCGGGGCTGGCTACCTCCATGCCTGGAACATCCATCAAATTTTCCAACAGTTGGCTTATCTTAAACATTTACCGTTGGATTTTTCATTCAGTTCCGTTTGATTTCTCATTACTTTCCAGTGCAACTCAATGAGAGCCACGGACAATCATGAAGATATTTTGTTCTGGCCCAGATCTCTCTCTCTCTCTCTCTCTCTCTCTCTCTCTCTCTCTCTCTCTCTCTCTCTCTCTCTCTCTCTCTCTCTCTCTCTCTCTCTCTCTTTCCTAATACAAGTCTCTAAAGAAACTCATTTCACATTTTAGCCTCATTCTGCTGTGAAATGGTCCGCTGTAATGATCCAATATGTAACCCCAAGACCCACATTTCTCTCATTAAGCCCGTTAACACCTGCTGTGGTATGGGTTTGTTTGGTTTGTGATCCAACAGCCCCCGAAGGCAGGAAACATGCGCCTAATATACGCATTTGTCAGAGCACAACCCCCACAGACAGCAGGAAAAATTGTCCCAGGAGCACTGAACAATGACGTTTCAAGAAAATAACTTTCTAATTCAGGCATACGCCTTTGACATGACAGATAAATTAGTCACTGTCAGGGCGTGGAGCTGAGGAGCATCACTTGGCGTGTGTATTTGTTGCGTGAGTACGCCAGCTGAATATGCTATGTTTGTTATTGTGACTTCTTGTGGCTTCGGAGATGCTTCCTTTTGTCTTCATTCTCCAAACGGGGCTCTTTTAGAGATTCACACTGTGTACTTTTCTCTGACATTAACATCCTTTTTATATCCACTGTTCTTTCCACCTAAATGAAATCTTTAAATAGCTGGAAAACATCACGTGAAGCACAATGGTCTCACTACCTATTGCTGATGGAAGGTTTTACAATAGGTGGTATAAGACTCCTGTCTCCCGTTCTCTATTCAGCCAAAAACAAAGAAAACATAGCAGAGGAACAAAACAAAAGCCTTATGAACATGCGCCAAACTAGTTGAAATGTGCAGTTGTTAGGGCGGGCGGGTGTATTCACTGTGGTTTGTCTGGGCTCTGTTCAGATTGGGTGCAGTTGTTAGGGCGGGCGGGTGTATTCACTGTGGTTTGTCTGGGCTCTGTTCAGATTCGCTGCAGTTGTTAGGGCGGGCGGGTGTATTCACTGTGGTTTGTCTGGGCTCTGTTCAGATTAGGTGCAGTTGTTAGGGGGCGGGTGTATTCACTGTGGTTTGTCTGGGCTCTGTTCAGATTAGGTGCAGTTGTTAGGGGGCGGGTGTATTCACTGTGGTTTGTCTGGGCTCTGTTCAGATTAGGTGCAGTTGTTAGCGGGGGCGGGTGTATTCACTGGGTTTTGTCTGGGCTCTGTTCAGATTAGGTGCAGTTGTTAGGGGGGGGGCGGGTGTATTCACTGTGGTTTGTCTGGGCTCTGTTCAGATTAGGTGCAGTTGTTAGGGGGGTGGGTGTATTCACTGGGTTTTGTCTGGGCTCTGTTCAGATTAGGTTTGTTCGGGTGTATTCACTGTGGTTTGTCTGGGCTCTGTTCAGATTAGGTGCAGTTGTTAGGGCGGGTGGGTGTATTCACTGTGGTTTGTCTGGGCTCTGTTCAGATTAGGTGCAGTTGTTAGGGGGGGCGGGTGTATTCACTGTGGTTTGTCTGGGCTCTGTTCAGATTAGGTGCAGTTGTTAGGGCGGGTGGGTGTATTCACTGTGGTTTGTCTGTTCAGATTAGGTAACTGGTGCTGGAAAGACATGCTAGGGCTGCTCCATTGTTCCTCTCTATGGCCTTGGCAAGCTAGAATCATCTGGAAGCTAATACAGTTTGTGACATCAGCAGAATGTGTGGGCCATGTCTGTTAAAGAACGAGCTAGCAGATTGTACATTTTCAAACAAACCACCTCCAACTGGACATGGACATTTTAGAAGATATGTGTTAGGCCAAATCGAGAACAAGGATAGTATCGCCAAGTTGGTTGAAAATTCTCTGTGCTAAGCCAAACTGCACCTATCCCTTAACGGCTAATGGAGCGCCACATTAGCCCGTAACAATCTGCTAGCTATTAAAGAATAAAGCCACTATCCAAGTATGTTTTCCCTTTCAAAACTCTTCTTTTAGCAGTTTCCAGTTGGATTTAATCACCAATTAGTATGTCTAACTTCATATAAACACGAATTTCATTTCTCCATTTGGCGCTCCGCAGTGTTGTCAGTTGTCAGGATGAAGCAAAACTGTGTAAACAAACATTTACAACTTAAACTATGCAGACACATGAAACGAGGAAAGATGTAGTCAGGGATTATAGAATTCATTTGTGGTAATGAACTGCAGTGTTCATTTTTGAACTTTTGTTTTTTTAGATTTGTCTAAATCATTTTAGTCAACTCAATGCCCTTTCATTTTAGTCATATCACATTTGTATTGCCTAATTAACCTATAGTACAAATAAAACACTGACTTCCATGTGTACAAAGATGCATTGCCTTGTCCGACGCATAATATCTCATTCTCTTCCAACAGCAGAAAAATGGCAAACATATATACATATATGCCAGGTTCAGTTGAAAATGTTCTTGAACGTTGCAGATAGAAATAACATGAATAGAGCCAAAAGTTATTCCTTATTCATGTCAGAGAGGCGTGTTTATTCTACATAGCATATTTCTTTCTGAATGTTCCAAAACGTTGCTTCCTGCTGAACGGCCCCAGGTTGTTAGCTATAGCTAGATAATGAGGTAACATGACTAAACAAGGTGTAGCCTAAACAAATGCTTAACATGTAGCCTAGTTTTAGAACAGCCAGAGATAGGCTTTTTGAATGTAAAATACTGCCTGCAAATGCACAATATAAATAAAACAAGGTAGCCCCGGTCAAGTCTTTTGAACATTAACCTAAGGGCTCGAATCAATACACTTTCTCTGAGGAAAAGAAGGAGACTTGGCTATGTTGGCTAAAATTTGTAGGCCTATATGAATTGCCATGGAAAAAGCAGGCCACGGATAGCTACTGTAACTAGAAGGCTGGTGGTGAAGCAAGCAAGAGAGTCGCCTGCGCAATTTGTAGGCTATTGTCAGAGGCTGCGCCAGAGCTGTCTGCCCACACCCATCGCTTGCTGCCCACACCCATTGCTTTCTGCCCACACCCATCGCTTGCTGCCCACACCCATTGCTTGCTGCCCACACCCATCGCTTGCTGCCCACACCCATTGCTTGCTCACCAGCTGAAATAGGCCTAGGCTGTGTTTTACAGACTGTCCTTCCCACTGCTGAACAGAGCTCTGCTGCCATCTGCACTGCTAATATTAATTGTGCTTATCACTGAAAAACTCTAACTCTCTTCAAAAACTCTTGTCCTCTTAGTAGTCAAATTTTAGTCACAGAAATAATTTTGTCTTGTCTCGTTTTAGTCAACTGAAATCGAAAAATACTTTTTGTTTAAATTAAAAATAATTTCCATTTAGTTCTAGTTTTTCTGGGTCTATTTAGTAATTCCCTTCAGAGTTGTGCAGTGGTACCAGTTCCAGCCTGTCAGACCACCACCATCAGAGCTGGGACTGGTAGGCAATGTGCATGTGTCTCTAAATAGGAGAACCAGTCATTATGGGATGGCAGGAGTAAGGGCAGGTAGCTAGGCAATCCAGTTGTCCTGATTAAGCCCAAACATTCCAGTCTGAAAGGCCATCAGAGTGTGAGGCTGTAAACTGAAGCTGACTGTAAAGCAGGCAGGTGCATCTGACGTCTGAATAAACCTGGACTGCTTCAGGATGCTAAGACTCTTTCAGAACGGCTAGATGGGGGGAGTGGCGTGGCCCTTCCATATTCATATCCCTTTATTAATGTCAATACGGTTCTCACATCTGATGTCTCAGTTAGTGTGTATCTGACAGCTGGCATAATCATTTCGAGACGTAGTATGTAATGGAATTTATACCAATTTCCCAGAGGAACATTTCCCACATGAGCTCTGTATAATGTACAGCTTGGTGTAAGCTCCGTATGTACAGCTCTGTATAATGTACAGCTTGGTGTAAGCTCCGTATGTACAGCTCTGTATAATGTACAGCTTGGTGTAAGCTCCGTATGTACAGCTCTGTATAATGTACAGCTTGGTGTAAGTTCCGTATGTACAGCTCTGTATAATGTACAGCTTGGTGTAAGTTCCGTATGTACAGCTCTGTATAATGTACAGCTTGGTGTAAGCTCCGTATGTACAGCTCTGTATAATGTACAGCTTGGTGTAAGCTCCGTATGTACAGCTCTGTATAATGTACAGCTTGGTGTAAGCTCCGTATGTACAGCTCTGTATAATGTACAGCTTGGTGTAAGCTCCGTATGTACAGCTCTGTATAATGTACAGCTTGGTGTAAGCTCCGTATGTACAGCTCTGTATAATGTACAGCTTGGTGTAAGCTCCGTATGTACAGCTCTGTATAATGTACAGCTTGGTGTAAGCTCCGTATGTACAGCTCTGTATAATGTACAGCTTGGTGTAAGCTCCGTATGTACAGCTCTGTATAATGTACAGCTTGGTGTAAGCTCCGTATGTACAGCTCTGTATAATGTACAGCTTGGTGTAAGCTCCGTATGTACAGCTCTGTATAATGTACAGCTTGGTGTAAGCTCCGTATGTACAGCTCTGTATAAGGGTGGCAGGGTTGCTGGTTCGAATCCCTGAGCTGACGAGGTGAAAAATATGTCAATGTGCCCTTGAGCAAAGAGCTTAACTTAATTTTTCTGGTATGTGGCTTTGGATAAGAGTGTCTGCTAAATCAGTGGTTTCTAAACTAAAAAAATCTTAGCTAATCCAAACAGTACCATCTATTGAGAGGACTATTGGCAAATACATTCAGATTTGTTTTGAAAAGCTCAGAGTAGCTCAAAAATAAAGTCTGGCTTTCAGTGTTGAACCTCATTCATTTGGACCTTCAATTAAATTAGCTGGACTAATCTAATGTGCTTTTTTTTGCCAGCCAGTGAGAGTACAGAATAAGGAGAGCCCAGCGGTGTTGGCCCATTGTTAGATCAAGCAGGTAAATAGATTTCGCATGGAAATATGTCCGGTGCTTAGCATAGTCCCGTAAACTGATTAAAATGAAGCACTTAGCTGCATGAGGGTGGCATGAGCGTGGATGTGGGTGGCACATTGAGACGAGGGAAGATGGAGAAGTGGAGAAAGGATGGGGGAGTCAGTGGCGCAGGGCCGGCCTCCTCGGGCGACAGCTACAACTCTACATTAGCCCCATGCTGGGAGCTGCAGTGATGATACCAAGCATGTTATTAATGAAGAGAGGGAGGGAGGGGATGGAAGGAGATGATGGAAGGAGGGTGGCTGGAAAGTTTATCACTTCTCAGTGTAACTCTGAAACTGAATATTTAAAGGGCTCGGTTGGTGAGAGGCAGGAGCACATTCCTCCATCATCTCATGTCCTCTGGGGTTTGTGATAAAGCGGTATGGAAAAAGTATGGAAGAGGTATGGGTGTGGACGTTCCCATGCACCACTGGCTCTAACTGCTGTATGAGGGATAGGTCCCTAGATTTACATATACTGATAGGATAGTGATAGTGTGGTCATGGGATACCTATGGAATACCAAAATAAAACTCTAGGCTACAAGATAAAGTCATCTTATGTAGTGTCTATTCACATGTGACTGGTGATGTGATTGTCAAGAACCAGCTCCTTCGATTGGCTTGTTTTAGGTGGTGGCTAACAGTACCTTATTAGGCTATTGATTTACTATATAGAGTGCTTGACTTGGGCAGGAGTTCACCTGAACTGAATACCGGCACCTCAAATGTTCTACTGCTTGAGCTCCTGTTCCTCTTATAGAATATTAGTTCAAAAGTATCGTGGAGCTCCTTCAACTAAATATAAACAGTACCGGTCAAGTCAAGCACTGAGTATATGATTGGAAATACTTTCATTTGAAATGACTGCAAATACATGAAGGTTCTCCAAGCAGCATTTGACAATTGATTGCTAAATGCCAGAATGTCAAATCACATTTCAAGTGTTTAAAGAATCCTGTAGAAAATGTCAAAGTGGCAAATCTTCTGGCAACATTTTCAGTAGCTGTCATTGTCAAGGGCAACAAGGAAGGCCCTGTCAGCCAGGTTAATAACAGACTAGAAGCAGATTAAGTTTTAAAGCACAGAGAGGAGGGGAAAAGACCCCACGACCCATAAAATCTATCTCTCCTGACAACGGAGAGGAGAGAGGAGAGAGGAGAGAGGGGAGAGGGAGAGGGGAGAGGAGAGAGGAGAGAGGGGAGAGGAGAGAGGAGAGAGGAGAGAGGGAGAGGAGAGAGGAGAGAGGGGAGAGGAGAGAGGGGGGAGAGGAGAGAGGGGAGGGAGAGAGGAGAGAGGAGAGAGGAGAGAGGAGAGAGGGAGAGAGGAGAGAGGGGAGAGAGAGAGGGGAGAGGGAGAGGAGAGAGGAGAGAGAGAGGGGAGAGGGGAGAGGAGAGAGGGGAGAGGAGAGAGGAGAGAGGAGAGAGAGGAGAGGGGAGAGGGGAGAGGGGAGAGGAGAGAGGAGAGAGGGGAGAGGAGAGAGGGGAGAGGAGAGAGGGAGAGGAGAGAGGGGAGAGGGGAGAGGAGAGAGGGGAGAGGAGAGAGGAGAGAGGAGAGAGGGGAGAGGAGAGAGGGGAGAGGGGAGAGGGGAGAGGAGAGAGGGAGAGGAGGAGAGGGGAGAGGAGAGAGGGGAGAGGGAGAGGAGAGAGCAGAGAGGGGAGAGGAGAGGGGAGAGGAGAGAGGGGAGAGGGAGAGGAGAGAGGGGAGAGGGGAGAG